>NW_024962263.1:61679791-61822402 GCF_019238085.1 Lagopus leucura | reverse complement strand
TTCTTTCTTTCTTTCTTTCTTTCTTTCTTTCTTTCTTTCTTTCTTTCTTTCTTTCTTTCTTTCTTTCTTTCTTTCTTTCTTTCTTTCTTTCTTTCTTTCTTTCTTTCTTTCTTTTTTAAATACT
Organism: Lagopus leucura; assembly: GCF_019238085.1. Classification (NCBI taxonomy): domain Eukaryota; kingdom Metazoa; phylum Chordata; class Aves; order Galliformes; family Phasianidae; genus Lagopus; species Lagopus leucura. The sequence continues at coordinate 61,822,278 of NW_024962263.1, read as the reverse complement.
AAGTACCTCCAGATCATTCTTAAAATATAGTTGCCCACGTCCCTCAAGTACATGCTTCATGGATGACCATTGACATTCCCTGTCATAGCTGACCACATATCATCCTAAAATTATTCTTTCTCTAATCTTTTTCCATGTTCAGTCTGTGCAATGACATAAGTGAGAAAACACATCTACTGGTCTGAAGCCAATTTTTTTAATTTTGAATTTCAATTTTTGAAGCCACCATTTAAACTGAAAATACTAATAAATTACAAAAATGAATATTTTCTGTTTGTTTTAGTTTTTCCCAATTCAAATAATATTATCTAAAGTGCCACTGAATAAAAACTTTTCAAGACACATTCTTCCTCTATTCCTTCTTATCGAGATCATCTTCTCTATATGAAAAAAATATCTCGTATTAGCACTGAGAGGAAGTGGATCTCTTTTGGGTTATGTTAAACCTGAGTGCTGCAGTCTGAATGGTTGCAATGCAGACTGCGGATCTTAAAAAGATAAACTGAGGCTAGAATGCAATCACCTACCTATCCCAAATGATGATCTATCTAGAGCTTCATGGATGAAAAAAGGCAGGTGAAAACCTTTAGGAATATTTTCTGCTGAAAAAAAAAAAAAAGAATATGTTGAGCAGATCTGAAAGAATAAGCTAAGGCTTTTCAACATGATATACAGATCCATTACAACTGACAGGAACAGCCACCAATAACAGCAAAAATGCAGGAAGATCTAATTGGGTTGTTCTAGTGGCAACACTTTCAGCCATGCAAAGAATCTGTCTAGCAAACTGGTCCTTGTATTTCTGTTTCTATTCTCTGTGCTTGTTAGCAGTCCCTTCCTTGTGTTTGCTCCTAAGACAGAACCTAGTTCTTCCTTCTTTACAACTCACCCATCACCCATGCAGCTTTGTGATGGACCAGATAACCTGCAGTGCAGTTAAACACCGATCCTTTATCTCATGTATTTAGTTTTAACGGTGTTACCCTCTTGTTCAATTGTTTGGCTTAGCTGAAAAGGTGAAGTGAGTCTGCCTCTCCAAACAACATAAAACAGCAACAGATTGTTATTCGATAATTTGTGTTTTATTAACTTCTGTATCTTTCTCACTCTGAAACCCTACCCCTTGAACTAGGGTCACTTCACCATTTGCAATGCATAAGGCACCATTTTCCATTTGCTGCAAAGCTGTGTCACTTACATACATATATTTTTTTAATACCATTCAGTACTGACTGCTTCTTACAGTTTTTGATGTGCTAGGAGAACATTTAGAAGAGCATAAGGGCAGTATTTTCTGATCCATGTAAGGAAGCAACAGGTTTTTACAGTGCTCCCTTATGGAGAATACGTAAGGTGGAATTCTAAGTCTCCCCACTGATGCCAGGCATTCTGTTTTATATGCAATGTTGCTTCTAGCCCCATATTTGTGCTCAAGACCCCATTGTGTGCAAGGTACAGAACAAAGTCTTTTCCTAGTCCTCCACTCTCCAACTCCCACACTTCCTCTTCTCCTTAGCCATCGGACAGTAAGAGTGCTCTGGCAGGGTACTTTAAATACATTATTGCTCTCTTTTTTTTTGTGTGTGTGTGTTTGTTTTGTTTTATTGTTTTGTTTTGTGTTTTTTTTTTACTGATTGGAAAGTGTGGTACAGGAAAATGGTGCAGAGACATTTGTGTGATAAATAGGAAGATACAGACTGGGACACTTGGCAGGGCAGAAAAAATACTGTCATGTGTACGCAAGATAGGAGTGAAAGGAGGGAGGGAGACATGAGCTGTTAGAGTGAGTGGCAGATGCCTACAAATTTAATCCAAATAAAAAGCCTTAGAGTACAAGGGGACTAAAAGGGGGTGCCCTCCAGTCTGCACCATTGCAAAAGGAACAAACAGAATAGTGGTCCTTGCTTTGGTGGGAAGAGGCCTGGGAGTGCCCCATGTCTCCTTGCTGTTTTGTTGGCTCTGAGAGTCGGATGTGGCTGGGGCATGTGCTGAGGCCTCAGAGGCCACAGCAGCTGAACCGTTTCCCCACAGACTACAGCAGAGCTTCAGGAGACACTGTACCTGCCTGAGGCACCATGTGTCCTGGAGCACCTGCTGAACGGTACGGCTCTGCATCCCAATACAGACTGCAAATACGTTATACAGCCTGGCCCTGAGTGGAGGGAAGGAGGCTGTTTGCCTTGTTATTATACGTCCTCCTTAGGGCTCCAGGAAAGGCACTGTGTTCTGTTGTACTTCTACTGGATGAAAACTGAAAATATCTGTAAATGATTAAAATGGTAGGAGAGAAACAATCATAAATATTCATAATCTATCACTACCGATTTATTTTCCTAATGCTGTTGTTGCTTACAGGGCCGGATCTGGCTTTTGCTGGCTTCAATGGCACACATACAGCATGCTGGAACTTAGCAATACTTACATTTGCATAAATCAAAAACATCACACAGCTAAATTAAGGGGAATTACAGGTATGACCTTTGTGGTCTTTGCTGTCAGGTTCTTCACATCTTATCCCAAACATAATAAACAAATGCACATGGCATATGGAATGTTCTGTCCTTTTCAAACACACCTTTACAAGTTGCACTAAAAGAATTAGAGAACTAAAAGAACTGTAAGAATTAATGTAAAAACTATCTAATTATTATTTTAATGCTTTTTCACCGAGGCAGGTCTATTTTTTTTTTTTCTTTGCAAACGCTAAGAGCTGAATTTATCACCATAATATATCCAGCAGAATTTCAGCTTAAATAATTTTACTGGGACACACAGTGCTTCATTTAGGAGCGAAAATAAATATATATTTGATATATAAGAAATTAAGATTAAAACAGTGCAACATGCTAGTTGACCTATAACTTATCTGATACTACTGCTTTCTTTAAAAATGTCCTTTGATTTGTAGTTAAATCCCCTTCTCAGGTCTGTTTTGATGTAATATTTTGCAGGAAAACTGTTCATCATACAATCTATATGGCAATAAGTAGTAAACCGTTGCAGCTTTTCATACAACAAAACCAAATCCTGTCCTTTTATTTACTAAACCAGATGAGTTTTCTAAAACATAGGGATTTTTTTAATAGTTATGTGGCTCAGATCCAGCAGGCGAACCTGTTTTACTGATGGGGTCTCTACTTATCCAGTGTTTCTGTCATCAGCCTGACCTTGCAGCTTTCTACAGTGCCATTATACCCTGGCTGCTGGCTTATTTTCATACAGCAGCCCCCAACTACTTGATCCCACTTCATCTACTTCACGGACACAGACATTTGTTGGGCTTATTAGCTCAGCAGGAGCCTTATCATATTTTGTATCTGAGGCTGTTGGAGATGTCAAGAGATGGAAATGCTGTGTAGCTTTTTATCCTCCCTTCTTGCACTTTCTCTGAGAGCCCAACAGTGCATTTGGATTCAATGCTCTCCTGCCACTAGCTGCTGAGATCTCTTTAAATATGTCTAGCTTTGCCATCTGTACCAATAACACTGCGAAGGCTTAGCCATGATTAGGCTGTCAAGATTTATTAAGTTAAAAAGTATCAAAGTTTCTAGCTGCAACCCCAGACCTTTTAAGAGTCCACCTTCTTTAGAAACCCTTCCCCCTCCTGACTAACACTACAGTCAATGTGCTTCGCTTGACCTTGACCAACATATGCACCCGGGGAACGCTAATGAATTTGGGCCAATTCATCTTAGAACTCCAAATTTAATCAAGCTGACATGCCAGGGAAAGCAGACTGTAATTAACTCCTAGCATTTTAGGTAATCTGTAAATTTCATAAACTTAGCTCAATCTGTTTTTGTGGTATTAAGCATTTTTTGTGTGTCTGTGTGTGGATTTGCTTGACAGACTACAATTGTTAAAATAATATGATAGTAACAATTAAAAAGTAAGCATTTTTTCATAGCATTAAATCCTTTTAAAAATTGCTGTTTGTCTAGGAGAACAGAACGCTACCAAACAATGTATGCTGAGAGCCTGCCTTGTATAACCAAATGAATTCAGTGTTATCACTTCTTTTGAAAATGAGTCATGCAGTCATTTCTTGATGGGTGTTATGGAACGGTCAAACAATAATAAGCAAGATAAAACAAAACAAAACTGCTTGGTGTTATCCTTCAGATGGTTTAATTTTGATGAAAAAGAGATAGAAGAATTAAACCTAAGCCACAGGGCTCCTGTTTTGTTCTGCCTCATTTTATTATTATTTGTATAATGGTAGCACTCAGAGGTCCTGGTCAGGATCGAGGTCCCTCTCTATGAAGTGCTGTATGAATGCAACATTCTAGCCCTGGAGGGGGGGGTAGGGGAAAGGAAACTTATTAAAATATTGATTAAAAAATCCCAAACAACAAAAAACAACCAAAAAACACCAAACAACAATAAACCACCCTAAACCAAATTGTGACTCAAATCTTGAAGTCAAAGTAGTTCCTCCATTTTGCATCTGCATAGAACACCAATAGCACACCTATGTCCTAGCCTCCCCACAGTTCACCTAGTAGTCAAGGGATTATAGGTGGTAATGACTAGAAAGGAGGAACAAAGTCAGAACAGCAAAGAAGCAGCAGGATAGTTAAAAAAAATTGAAACATACATAGGTACATACATACATACATGTGTATGTACACATATATATGTGTAGCATTGTATACATGTATTTGCTAACGACTTGTTAGAGGAAAACAAATAAAATTGGAGATTACTTCAGTTAAAGGAAATTTATCTATTTAACAGCAAAGTCAGAGAAGCACCAGAGCCATTAAATTAATCTTACATTAGCCAATTAATTAATTAATTAATTAATTATAATTTTGTAAGCAACTTCTGCATTGTTTTGCAATCCAGAAAATGATGGATGAGTTTTTTTCAAGGCAGACAGCAGTATGAAGTATCACAATTAACAAAAAGTTCACCCATTCCTGTTAAAATTTGTATTCTTTCTTTTCAAAGAGATCAATGAACAGTATTTTATTGAAAAAGAATTCAAATTACTTAATCTTGGAGTTTATACTTCCTTAAATAATCACATATGCAAATAAATGTACAGTACATCCCATCACTAAAACATGTCCTTCAGTTCCACATCCATAAATCCCTTAAACACCTCCAGGGATGAGGAGTCTACCAATTCTCTGGGACATCTAGTGCTTGACCACACTCTTGGTGAAGAAATTTTTCCCATACTCAATCTAAAACTCTACTGGCACAATATAAGACATATGTAAGATCTATGGGATGATATTTTTGATTCTGGTCCAAGAGGTTAATGAGATTATGTATGTTTAAATTGGCCATGGTGCATCTTTCATGAATATCTTCACAGTGAAGAAACTGTGGTATTACACTACATAGTCATGGAAGCTCCTGTACTAGCCTGTGATCAATAAAGTCTTTGGTTTCTAAATGCACTGGATCAGGGCAATAAAAACAATTCAAGGCTTCCGTCTATCATAAGGCTGGAAAATCTCCTTATTGGTATATGACTGCATACATTAGTTCATCTTCATCACAAAAAAAAAAACAACAACAAAAAAAAAACCAACACATTTTTGAATTTTTATCCAAAAAAAGATGAGTTTTACCTGTCCTCGGTCTGTATAAAGAAACTATGTAGACCTCTTCTTTAATGTGTGTAGTACCCAGGACTTTTGAAAAACACACTAACACAATTGAAATACTCCAAAAAAAAAAAAAAAAAAGTGAAGTCTATATAAACATGGTTAATACTGGACTGTGTATCTTAAGAAATGAAAAAAAATGTCTTCACATTTGCTATTATGATTTATTAAGTAAATTCCTGATCCTAATAGGAAGTAAAAGCTAGCAAAGCGCAACTGGCTACTTTAACGAACAGAAACATAAACGCTGGTTCAGAGAAAGTAATCTCCCAACCATTGTAATGTGCAATAGATCTTTCAAGGCACTAAACACTTGACCAGAGTGATCTCATCACCTGCTGTTGGATACTGTCTAAAATCTTTGTCTTGGCTAGTCAATGAGAATGTTGTATGCAGTGAAATGACTTTTATCAACACATTGGAACCCTCATAATTGGGCTTCATGCAGAAATAGATAATGCGGACTAATTGGGTGGCTGCAGTGTGTAACCTTCATTTATCTGGTTAAGGCATACCCAAGGTGAGGTAGAATCATTTTAAATGCTTCTCAGTGAATTTGGGCCAGATGCTTAACCAGAAGACATTGAAATGGAGTCCTGCAAGTACTAATCTAAATCTTTTCAGAGACAACCGCAACTGTGGAGATAATTGCAATACTATAGTTTTACTATACTTTCACCATCTCTATCTCTTTCATCATCTCTGCCTTAGCTTCTACAATCAGTATATCACATGCACACAAAAAAGGGAAAATAAAATTATGACAAAAAAAAGTTTATATTGAGACAAGGACCTGAGTAGCTAAAAGGCCACTGATAGTCAACTGAACAAGACACTTAACATTCTTAGAGCAATCTCTTACAGGGATAAGTAAGTTAATGCAAAACTCTGAAAGGATCTATCAGTAATGTTGACTGTACCTTCAACAGAGGATACCCCTCCACTAGCTGATAATGGAGAACTGTCTTGAGGCTGTAATTAGATTCACTGATAATCCTGACTGAAGAGATAATTGTGGTAAGAAATGGTTGCACTTCCACTTCCCCAGGAGACTGTACCTATTTCTGTCAAAGGACAATCTGGAAACTCTGATTCATGCTTCTATCATCTTCATGTTGCTAACTAAGACTAAGGGCTCCAGAGAAGTTTCATCTTATGCAACACTCAGCAGCCTACCTCTTAAGCAAGAAAACCTGCCAAGAGATCATAATGGAAATCTGCACACTCTAATGGATTTCTGCATTCATTATCCAGATACAAATCAACTTCCTGGTACTTATATTTAAGACTTAATATTTTAGACACTGGCTTCTATCCAAGATCCACCAGTGCAACACTGCTTATTGCAAATGCTACAGTGTATATAACCCATATTCAAATACTCCTAAGTGTACCTAGCTCTAGAAGGAATTCGGTAAATTTAACATACTTCAGGATGTAATGCAAATCACACCTCAAAAACAAACTTTCCCATAATAGTGCAGCTTTATAAAGAAGGAGCAAAGGAAAAAGGAAGAAGTAAAATGGGAGAAAAGAAGTGCATGTCTTCAAATCCAGTTAAGCATAAGAAAAGCTATGAACAGAATCTTTTTGTAGACATCCATAATTTACTTCTGAGAGTTATGGGCTTATTAAATGTATTGATGAAATTAGTGACACTTGACAAATTTCTTCCCAAGAAGCTTACAGTCTGAGAGTCCTTGCATGATATGCTGAGAGGAGCAAAAGGAGAGATGAGTTGGGATGGAGATAAATCTTGTACATCTGCAAGGAAAAAAGAAAAAGAGTCATGGCATCACTTACTTGTGTATTGATACTCCCACATACTCAGCTACATTTTTGGCTACTGAAAGATGATATACCAAATATCTTTTTTTAAAGGGAAACAATAGAAAGAAGAATGAGAGAGAGTAGAACTTCATTTTTAGCATTTTTACATATATTTTATATTAGCATTAAATTGCATGCATTTTTAGCATAGCTTGGAACTTCTTAATTGTAAGATCCATATTTTACTTAGTTCTAAGTAAAGTTCTGTACATGTCTGCTGCTGTTGCAGTTTAAGCTTACTTTGGGGTTTTGTCAATGTTTAGTTGAAAATGCACATTTTAACAAGCATATATTCCTAGTCTAAATGCCAACATAAATAATTTATATGAATCAAAATATTTTATTGTATTTTGAATTTTTCAAATTAATGTATTTTCCAATCATACAGAAGCAAAGCTCTAGTGTTTAGAACAAAGGAGGAGAAGCTTTGAGATCTCAAATTGCCAATTTTTTAATCAGGATCAATGTTCCTCCATTTCAGCATTTATTGCTCTAAGCTACTTACACTCAGAGTAAGTCAATTTGAAGACACAGAAAATATTAATTCTTTCACATTATGACAGCACAGAAGACTTGTTGACTGGCTGATTTCCAGACGGTTGATTCTAATTTATCCCAGCTCTACAGAGCTACTTAGCATGGACAAACTCATCAGCCCATCATCATTAAAATTGTGTGTGATGGGCTCTCTACACAGTCTAGTAGGAACTTTCTGTCCCGTCGGGGAATGAGTCTGAATTGCACAAAGAGGCTTGAGGATGAGGCTCCAGTAAACTCATAAAATATTTGCCAGTCTGTCATTATCACCAACCTGGTTGTTAGTGGGGTGGAGTGCTCCATCTACTTTCTGGCTCTGGTCCCAAAATTGCTGACAGATTTACTTGTAGCAGAATATGTAAAAACTTCTATGCTCTGCCCAACACACTGAAGGTCTCAATTTTTCTCCTACATCTGGACAACCCCAAGCTAATACTATTTTATTAAGAGACTCTGATATTGTATAGTGAGAATAGGTAAAATGGGTCAAAATTTTTGGAAATTTGTCTTGAATACTATTATTATTTATTTCTACAGTGGAAACAGTAGGCTAGACTATTAAGACAGGAGCCAGAGTATTTCTTCTAAGATCTTACAACCCAAGCAGCATACAGACAAAGAACTCAATCTTGGGAGATAGTAAGGGCATAAAATGATAGGATCTACAGAACAGCCTAAGTTAGATTCCTAGAGCAACTCAAAATTACTCCAAGGAGGTGAAAGGTTAGCATTGGATCATGTTCAATGTAAAGGATGAAGCATCTTAGCCAATATGCTAAGAGCTGCAAATCTGAGAATATAATTTTGATTTTGTAGAGGTGCTTTAGAGGGTACAGGGTACTGTTGCTGAAAAGAGGAGTAATTGGTCCTAGATTTCATTAATTAGGTGTAAGCCAGCAAGAATGACATCCCAGTGCATTTTTAGGGTTTTTCTTGCTATTTAAGAATCATTGCTCCCACTGTATAATGTTAACTTCACTGAGTCTGGGATTAGCTGAGATGATAACCAGGCAGAAAGTTCTGGGCTTATGTACTAAGGTGAGTTTTTTAGGTTCTGCCTTAGGATCTACCACCGTATGGATAGAGTTGTCTAGATGGAGGACATAGATGCTAGAAAGTCCTACTCTGTGCAGAACTCGAATAGGAAGTGGAGTGGATAGCACCAAACAGTACATACTAGAAATATCCATACAAAAGTGTACTTGCTTAGACAAGTATGAAGACAGAGTTCTTTACTTAAAGAATTTATTATCTAAATAGCATATAAAGAACCCAGTCTTGTGAGGTGCTTTCATTAGTGCTCTGAATTCATACCCTCACTTACGTCGTGCTGACTTCTTGTATAGACAAGCAGAACTTAAGCCTTACAAAATGTGTATGGTTAAAGTGATCTCATGTATCTTTTCTAATGGGACATCCTGCAGGTGGTGCCATTAGTAGCCAAACCTTTTGGCTTTGGAGAGGTCCTTCTTATCCTGCTTGTGCTAGCAGGCAGAACAGTAACTTTTGCAATCACATCACGACTTCTGCTGAATGCACTATGTCATTCTGCCACTACAGATGTCCAAAGTGAGACTGCAGGAGAAGAGCTGTGAAAATACACCAATGCTCATGGCATCAGTTCAATTCCTGTGATGCTTTCTAGGTGCTATTAGGTGCTGCCCTCCTTGGTGCTCTAGACAATTTTCTTGACTTCTACCACTGGGCATTATTTGCTGTTATTTTTTTCAGTGGGGACAGCAGCAGCCAGAAAAGCCCAGGCACATCAGAATGATCCCAGAGGGTGTGCCTATCTTGCCCCTCCTTGAGTTACTGAGCCTTACAAACTAGAACTTCAGTGCTATTCAGAGACTTATGAAAATATCTTCCTGGTCTGTAAAACATTGCCAGCTCAGAATTTCCTAGGTGTATCCAATACAAAAAAAAAATAGAAAAATATATTTCATAATTCACCCAACACATGAGTAATGTCTGGATTCAAACAATTTTGTTTACTCTTCATAAAGTTATGAATGGGTTTGTGGCCTGTCTTGAATAGGTGTGTACATTAATAAGCTATTGTGCATTGCAACACTCTCTAGGACAGGATTTATTCAAGTTTAGAGTCCAGTGAACTGTTTTGTGTCATAATGTTTTTTCACTTAATTTTCAGTATGTCTTTCTTTCCTTGATAATTTACAGTAACTCAGTTGTCATTCCACGTCATCAATTAATAGTAAAAACTGAAAAAAAAAATAAAAATAAATCACTGTCCCAACAGTTAGTGAACATGAAGATTAATCTCCTTTTTTAATGGCATTCTAGAAAGAAGGAAAGAGAGAGAGAGCTGTTTTGCTTTACAGAGTCTTTTCAAGGAGAGTGAAGACAACACTGTGCAGGCTCTGACTGAAGTCTGTAAACTCCAATGGCTGCCCAGAACTGAGTTAGGAGTTTGGGCATCCATGTGCTTGTGTGCCATGTCCAACAATACGCAAGCGGAACAACATGAGATCACTCACACTTGCGGTGCCACAGCAGGGTCCACTGGAAACCACTGTGACCGCCCAGAAATAACCAATTTCCTAGACAAAAAAGGCTGCATGTGTACCTGCACAAGGCTAATTTTTCTACTATTCTCATCTATTCCTGACAATCCCAGAAATTTCTATGGGCCTGTTGTTAAAAAAAAAAACAAAAAAACCCAAAAACCTAAGCTCACTATAATAGCAAGAAACAAATAACTGAAAATCACAGTGCTCATTGAGCAAATGTGTTTTTTACCCCCTACAGGGCTTTGCCGTCCATGTCTGCAAACAGGTAAGTGTCCTACCCCTTCTAGCCGCATATGCATCAAGCTGATCTGTGAAACATTGTGACTTGGTACACATTTGTCTTATCTGTGCTGGAAGACTTATGTATTGTGGGTTTAGCTGGGCCTACGAAGAGAACAGCATGTGACTAGATATAGTCACAAAAGTATATCAGGCTATTAGTTATTTAAAAATGGTCGAAAAGATAAAAAATCAATTTAAGGGAGGAGGATTGTGGACAGAAATAAAGGAGTAGGCACTGCAATACACCTATCTTCTCTGCATTTAACTGTTCAGTCACCACTCTCAAGAAGGAAAGCAAGCTTTAAAGCAGCTGGCATAAATTCAGGAAGCATCTCTGAAATCAGTGGTTTCAAATGAACGCATCAGGAAAGCATCGTGTTGCAGTTTCCATTGTTTCTTAAAGACCAAATGAGTTAGATCACTCTATATTACATAAGGATTATACAGTGGGCATAGGTTAACTGCCTGCAAAACAGGAACATATTACAGATGGAGTGCATTTCTATACAGAAGCAAAGTACCTGCATTTATGACTAAAAAGAAGAGCAAAAAATCATAGAAATTAATGCTTCTGTAAGGGATAAAAGCCTAGGTTTCTAAACAGGTATTGTGTAAAAACGGAACAACTGTATACATGCGGGTGAGTGTGTGAGAGAAAAAGACAGACATGGAGAGGATGAGAGAAATGCAGACAGAGAGAAAGAGAAGGGGAGAAAATGATATAGGATGCATGCTACAAAAAGTATTTTTGGTCAAGAAGAAAATAAAGATCAGAGTTCAAATTAAACAGCCACACAGTCTCTGTATGTGATCTGCTCATTATTATTGCTTCTTAACTATTGAAAAACGATCACTCTCACTGTTATTTCTGCCCAGCTTTGGAAAAAAAAAAAAAACTAAAAAAAAAAAAAAAAACTAAAAAAAAAAAACCCAACAACCCTGAATACGTGTTATACATTGCATTATCTCAATAGGTCAGGTTGTATACTGTACATAGTTAAACATACAAGAATGAAACATTCACATGGGCTGCTGTCATTTCTCGGTTTCTCGTTCTCATACAGAGCTGCTAGGTGTGCCAGAATCATTTTCTCCTCTCCTTTGCAAGAGGGTAAGCAAGAAGTCCTTTCAGGAACCAGTGCCAGTACCACCCATGAGTCAGCCTGATGTATTTAATGTTCCATTTGTTAGAGGCTAAGCATATTACGCATACAGTTTCCTAACCTCTAATAACTCGGTGCCAAGGAGTCCAGGTCTGGTCCTGAACCCAAATTACTACTACACATTTTGCTGCAGAGTCAGTTGTCTCTAACACATACATTAGATCCAGGCATCACAGTGTATCATTTCAACATCAGAGTACAGTATTACAAAATGTATCTTTCTCAGAATATTTCTCATTTCCCTGTAATGCATCAAAAACGGGAATGAAAAATTAGACATGAATTTGCAGTGCAAAAATTTTATGTTTTCATCATTTTGTACTAAAGCTGGAGTAAAAATATAGGTGTTTGTAATATAGTGCACAGATCTGACATATAGCTCTTGATGTTCAGGGTTAAATTTAAATCTGCACTGCCTGGTTACCAATCTCCGCAGTTGCACCCAGGCAAGACTAGGAAAGATTGATGATTGTGATTGTGAGATTAATCCTGTAATGTTTACAAGACTCCTGAGCTGAAACCTGGTTGGTCATATCATGCTATCCAGAGAAGGCCGCTTGGCTTGCCAGGGTAATTTCTTCTGATGCAGTAAATAACTAGGCATAATGAAAATACTCTGATGTATTCTACTGCCTGATTGATGCTCTGCATGCGATACGGCAAAGCAGTGCACTTCCTATCACAAATTTACATATACAAACCAGCAGAAGAAGCATGATAATGTCAGCATCCTCCAGAAGCCCTAGGATGCTACACAATTTTATAGCAGTTATGAATTACTGTTGACCTTTCTGGCCTCTTATACCAGTATGCTAGACTCAAGCATATTGAAAGTCATCAGTCTGAAGCAGTCATTCTTTACATAATTATGGCTATTTGTGTGTGGGAGGATAGCGTTTCTTTTATTGTTAAAAATTAGTATTGAAGAATATTACTGCTGTTATTCAATGGCCAATCTGTTTTAAGCAAATATTTTAATAGAAATGGATAAAAAGATTATTTGAATTCTTCAGATTATATAATGCAAATAATACCAAAACACAGGCTTTCACAATGTAATACATAATGAAACAGCTGAGCTGGTGTCCTGGCTGTCCTGGTTTCAACACAGGTTTTTTTGTTTGTTTTGTTTCGCCTTTTTTTTTTTTTTTCTAAAAAAAAAAAAGAAAGGTTAAAGGCTGTTAATAGTCAGTACTATAATTTAAGCTAAATTTCTTCCTGGATTTTTCAAGTTCATAATTTGCAAAATTAACAGGAAATATTCAGCACTGATATAAATGTCTTTCAAGTACAAATATAGATTAAATCTTTGAAATCATGTAGATGCATTAGTTAAAAGAGCTTCCATATTTCATACTAAATATTTGAATAATCAGGCTTTCAGAACATCACTAAAACAGAGCTTCTTATTATCATTTGCATTTTAATGTTCTTAAAATTATTACACTAAGGGAAATGTTTTTGATACATTACAGCATTTCCTCTAAATGTGTGATTATGTTAATGGGTTTTCAATCAGGATCCTAGCCTGACACCATAGGAAAATTTATGCAAAGTTCATACCCTGTCAGGGCCTTTAATCAGGACCATTTATTAGACCCCTGCCTTCTTTGATGGTTGCTGCTCCCTTTATTAAATATACTGACTTGGCCATCTGAAGAAAAGGACAATAAAAGGTTACTGGGGATGAAAGCATGAATGCTATTTGCTCATGTTTCCTTTACAGACACTTCTTCAATAATTAAGGAAGGTCTTTCTTTGGCCTTTTAGGCTTTTGAAGTGCATATCAAACATAACACTTAGTTCTTGTTTTTATGGAATGTTTAATGCACAGATTTAGGCTTAAGCATAAGTAAACTAACAGAGGTTGCTAACAGAATTCATTTAAATAATTTCACCTCAAAAATTACAGCAGTCATGTATGTCTACTGACAAATCTAGCTGTATTTAACGGAGGCAATCAAGCTTACTGTAATTTAGGAGAGATATTCAAAATAATATACATGCATATAATTTTTAATCTCTTTTTTCCTAATGCTTTTTTTTTTTTTTCCCCTTGGAAAACCTTAGCATAGCAAAGACATCATCGAGTCTGGTAAATGAAACAGTTTTCAGTGTGAGAGCTGTTTCCTGAAGCCTTCAACTTGTATGTTAGTTACTTTAAAAATTAGATAACACCCTGCTTAGGAAGTTGTAGGAGGGTTGATACTGGCATGAGTGACACTATTTTTTCTCGCATGCAGAGAAAAACACAACAAACTGAAGATCTGACTAAGTAGTATTGACAACCTGGGGTTTGGATACAAATTCAATATGAGAAAACAGAGTCACTTCAATGAAATACAAATAAACAACGAATTCTGTTTTAACATGTCTAAATAGGTAGTAGGTGACTGACAGGCTTGGGTCTCATAGGAAAGCCATTAGTAGAGCATTTGATAGGAAAACGTTTGATTTGAATGCAAGTTGCGTTTCCCCTCAGGGGGTGATCTGAGTGGTATACTGGGGATTCACAGGCGCCCTTTTCACTAGAAAATGCCTGCTGGGCTGTATCTTGGTAAATGAAATTTGTAGGATCCCCTAATACTAACAAGTATATAACTATATCATCTATTTAGAAGGCATGCTAATTATATTGGCTCACTGATGTTCATTTTCTCATTCTGCAAAAATATATTAAAAAGTTTTAATAATGAGCACCTGGGTCAATTCTGTGTCCAGTATGGAAAAAATAATACTTCATTAGTTTAATTATCAATATTTATTGCTTTCAAAAAAGGAATTCATTATTTTTCCCCACAAGCAATTGGTATATGCTCAGTGAAAAGAAAGGATTACAGAAAGAAATTAGTTACATAAATGCTACTGACCTGATCTATAGAAAAGTTTTAGCTAAGAAACTTCAAATTGCACAGTTATCTGTCTTTTTTTTTTTTTTTTTTTTTTTCCCAGATATGAAATTGCTACACAGTTTTTTAAAATATTATCACAGCCAACACAAGTATATATATATTCAGGTAAAAACAAAATGTACTTAGTGTTTAGGTTTCTACATGCCTTTGTGATGGTGGATGATTTTGCAACAAACGAAATGGATATCTGGCTTGCACAGCACAAAATACTGATGCATTCTAGAAAATAGGAGGATGTTGATTTTTTTTTGCTCATATCTGAATCTTAAAGAAAAAAACAATAATTCCACTTTATTTTTAGCATGTTATTTCATCCACTAATACGTGCTCCATATATACATCCATAAATTTGGATTTGTTTCAATCATAAAGCAAAAAAATCAAAGATTATGGAGCCAGCTCAAAACAAGGAAACATGGCACTAAGGAGTTAATGCTCACAGATGAAGGCTGGAGTTAGGGATTGTTTATGACTCAGAAATGCTGCTGCAGATAATCTTAGTAAAACAACCCTTCAAAATTAGTATTACATTTAATTGTATGCATGTGTTTCTGATATATCTCATCAGCACAAAACATCATTTTATCTTTCTGTTTGTCCACACAAAGAAGCAGGCAGACTAAATGAACCTAGTAATGCCTGATAGTTTGAAAGCAGAGAATGCACGGTATGCAGCTTAAAGCACATCAAAGAAAATGTAACAGGACCTCAGTATGTTCTTCCTATTAGACAACACGTTGTTATTAAGTAGAAATACTATTTATTTTATTTATACAGTTTAGTAGATCAGAAGGTTCCTTTCAGAATAAGTAATTAGTAAAAATAAATAAATCCCTGCCAGTACAATACAAAAATGTAAAAAGAAATGTTATACTTCCCTGAATAAGGAAAGCAGGAGGATATTAATTTCTGTAAAACACGCTTTATTGGTTTATGCTGTAATAAAGTACCTTGATTAGCTAAATGGATCAGGTGTAAGGACATTAAAAGGATAAGATGGCTTCTGAACATATATGAATATATAACATGTCATATAAATATATATATCTGTGGCTGTCTATATTGCTCATGCGCATTCACACACATTCTGCATATGTTAGGCCTTTCTGAGAAGGAGGCAAACAATATAGATGAAAATCAGCATCTACAAAAGGCAGCAATCCCATGATTCCATCTGAGCCAATCACTTAACATATCATTCATAATGCTAGCCTGCTCCCATCATCCTCACCCTGTCACTAGCATCTTTCTTCATTTTCTTCTGCTTCTCAGTTCCAAGAAAGTGGAACCACTGTATCATTTACTGCCCACAACCTAAGCTGCTGATTTAAAGGCTGATTTTTTATTTTCCATAATGTCATATAACTATCCTTTCTGCTTTCCATAAAAGTTAAACTTCAGAAAGATCTCATATAATTTTAACACTGAAAGCAGTGCAGTGAGTTTTTTCTTTTTTTTTTTTTTCTTTTTCTTTTTTCCTTTCTTTCCCACATTCTCTTTCCTTCATGATAAATTTTATAATTACTTTATAAAGACCTTTGAAAAATTCTGACATGGGTTCTTCCCTTCCTTTTGATCTTCTGGGGTTATACCGGGCTATACAACTAAGTCATGGAGAAAAACTTAAATGTTAGCTTTTATTTATGCTCAAGGAAAATTCTAAATTTATATATATACAAAAAAAAGCTGCTATCATTTTTATTCTCTAATGGGGATACATATGATATTTATTAAGCATATCCTCAAAATGCTGATAGTTACATCGCTTTTATTAATGATTCTTAAAAGCAAATATAGCTTTTTTTTTTCATTTTCCCTATTATTATTATTATTATTATTGTTATTGTTATTGTTGTTGTTGTTACAGTGGACAGTGATGACTCTGTGTCTTAAAACCTAATCACTAGTGCCTATTAAATTTGGGTTTCATATGTTGCTGGAGGTAGAACTGATTATCATAGTGAATGAAATACTTGTTTGGCATATTCCCAGAGGGCAAAAAGTCATTCTTCAAGGTGATGCATCTCATTTGAGGAATACATTAACAATTGAAGGCAGTTAAAAATACATGTGAACTCCCAGTGAGGCAAATCTGAGGTTGACCACATATATTTACTGACTGACTCTTGCCTCTTTCAGGGGAGAAAACTGTGATATGGAAGGCTGGTTTCTGCAACACATGAGACCTTAATTTACAACTCTAATGTGGCAAGTAGATCATAGCTGCTTAGAAAATATTTAGAATTTAACGCTCTGTATGGGTTTTAGATGCCTTTTGTATCTTCGAAGGTTAAAGAAAAAGTATGAGAGAAGATAAGGCTGAACAGCATTAAAGGTCAAGTTTGTGATAAAAATTAACTTCTCATTTCAAGGTTGCGTGATAAAATAAAGAATAAGATAGATGCATTTTTGAAACCATGCTGAGATCCACAGCGAAAAGTTTTATACAATAGAAAATATGAGACAGGCTACATAAAGCCCAGTATTATTGCTCTGAAAGGCAATACAGAATTATTGCATTAATTGCAGCAGCACCCTGAATGGTTAGAGTGATACAGAGGATATCCTATACGACAATGAAACAGATTACTGTAACAATGCTATTTTTTCTCTAAATTCATTTTCAAAACATTTGATATTTTAGTGGAGCACAGCAGAACCAAAAATAGATTGGAGTATTTGAATTTCTGAGGTACAGCTGAGCACTAACCATGTGAAACATGAAATGTAAAGAAAAGGTATGTATAAAACAAAACAAAACCACGACAAACAGTGCAAACAGTACAGTATTTGAGTTTGTTTTGTCATCAAATAAAAGTCATATTCTGTCATGAAGCTTTTTATTTACAAGTAAACAAACAAAAAAGAACGATTTTCAAAAGATATAGACATTATGCTTTTGATTCACAAAGAATTCAAATTATCAATCTACCTTCATGTATAATCATATAAATATATAGGCTTTCAGAAGGTGAAATAGAGACAGATCAGGCCAGAATGTTTCTCATCCCCAAATAGTATCTTCCAGAAGCAAGGAAGGCTAATTTTTACTGCACAATATATTTATATATATTCATATTCACATATGAGTGCATTCACATATTTTTACTCTTATACAACCACCATCACAGTGAAAATGTGCAGATTTGTTTGAGATAGTAGTATAACACAGTTGACACATATAATACTATCAAAAAATTTTCAGGATAGAAAATCCAACAACGCAATGATATGTGGCCCGCAAACACTGGCTTATTAAGAAAAGCATAATTTTCAGACAGCTAAATATTGTCTAGTATTGTAACAACTGCTCTGCACCATAATCCAATCCACCTTCAGTTATTCATTATGTTATGGCAGAAACCTTCTGAGATCAGTTTTCCTGCATAGTGAAGTTATCAGGACATTTTACGATAGTCTAGCAATTTCATTTCTTGAAGCATTGTTAGCACTGCTACGAGACTGCAGGATATCCATGCTCAGGAGGCAGCAGCTGAAGTCAGATTGGAAAGCAGAGCAATTGAGAAATAAAATAAGGAAGAAAAGGGACAGAATTTTGTCAGAAAGCACCTCTCTCACACAAAAGGTATCCTTCTTTCTGTCCATAATTCAAATTGTTACACAAGAAGTCCTGAGTGCTGAGTGTACAAATCTGATATTCCATATAAAGCAAAATTGCACTGAGGTGGGGAAGCCAGCAGTTACACAGGAAAGGTGAGCTGGAAAGACTGAGGATTTGGCATTGAGTTTAATTGGGATTTATACAGGGAGCTCTGTCTGCAAGTTTGGTTAGCCAGATGTGTGAGAAGGAATCTAGTGCTTAGCCAGAAATTCCTGAAGCAGACTGCCAGAGGATCACAAGATGTAGCAGAAAGAAAGCACTAGCCCAACAGTGGCTTTGGAAAGAGGGAAAGCTTTCTAACTTGTACAAGTGACCTACTAGAAGGCATGGGTAGATTTTGTTAAAATTGTCATCTCACTGTGGAGTCACAAGTTCTGATAGGCATCTAATGCAAAACCACAGGATTCAGAGTAATAAAGGACCGTCACAGTAGCACAAGACACAGAACCAGTGAGTTGGAAATATGCAGGTTTCTTGAAAGGATGCATGACCTTGTTTTCAAGGCTCTGATGGCAAATCTGTCATGTATTTTGTTCTTAAATTGTCATCATGATTTGGAATTATTCTGAGGGAGAGTAACATTCTGCTCAATTTCTCTTATAAAATGATTAACCAAAGCACACTAACCCTTGGGTCTTGACACATTTTTTCTCTGTTTTCCTTCAAATCTTTTGATAGGTTTTTTCCCATGTCTCTCTACTGTTTCCTACATCTTTCCTAAACATGGATGCCTGTATATCCTACTCACATATTTAATATGATATGAATGAAGTGAAAATTTGCTCTTTATTTTTACTTGGTATCTGCCCATTTTTTACCCCAAAAGGACATGTGAGACAGGAAGGTAGGACCTGCAGAAAGAGTTCATGATCAGCAGTTGTCTCTGAATGATTGCTTGTTCTGTTCATCTACTGTCCAGTATTATCCAACCCTATGGAATCTAAGTGAAGTCTGGTGGGGATTTTCTGTTGATTTTTTTTTCTCTCTCATATATACTATCTCATAATATCTCAAAAGTACAAAACTGCATCTGTTCTAACAGTCCATTCAAGTCACTCTGTAAGAGTAAGATGTTCTCATCATTTAATACTTCACCAATCTTTATGTTATCTACAAGATGGAAATACGTGATATCATCATCTACATTCTTGACAAAGAGTTTGGTTAGCAATGAATCAAAATTTGAAACTCAGGGGCAGATTGAAAAAGTCATCGTAACTCATTTGCAACTACTTTCTACAATCTGTCTATAAGCCAAACTGTATGGCTTGTCAATCCCATGGAGCGTCAGCTTTTTAACCCAAAAATCTTTTAGCAAGATTTCAGTTGGCTAGAAGAACTCTCTGCATAATGTTTTCATCAACAAACTCTTGAATCTTATTGAAAGATAAAAAAAATCAGAACAAAAAAGACAAAAACTCACACAACTTAATGACAAGTGATACCTTTTGGGAAGAAAGTGGTATTAAATACATTTTACCCTTTCTAATATTATTTATATTACTATCTGATTTGTGGGTAAAGGCTCAAATTACTTTGTATTTTTTAAAAATTTAAAATTAACACCATTCTGTCCTGTTAATAACTCTCTGGTTCACTGTTTATACCCTTCTGAAATATTCTGAAATAATTTAGAGTCTTTTATTTCTTTGGTATTTGACCTATTTTCTGTTTCTTTATAGCAAACATTTATGGTTTGGAGAGCAAACACTTATGATTCTGAGAAGATCTTGCTTGTAAAATATTTCAGTCAGTTAGCTTAAAAATGTTTAATTCCAGCAAAAGCTTTTTCTACTGAGGATAAAGTTTCAATGACAACAGCACCATATGGGATAGATACATCCCCCTGTTTTATTTCAGATAAAGTACTGAAATATCTGCTGAACATTCCTGTCTTTATACATCAGTATTTGATCAAACAAACCCAGCAGTGAATCTATACTTGTTACCAATGAGATTTCTGAAGCACTGTTACTATTTTTAATTCCATGGGCAACTGATATTTCATTGAAACCTTTGGCTTTCTTTTACTTCTCCTACAGGTTTTAACTTGTAGGTTATATCTACTTCCATTTGCTTTTTCATTTTTCTTTCCATCATATGCTATTATTTGTTTTATTGTGATACCTGTAGCAGCTTTAAGCCAAGAAATCCAACATAACATTTTTTTTCTTGACTCTCAAGTTCTACTTTTTTTGATATCCATCAGGATATCCTTGAGAAATTATCACTTGTTAACAGTTCAGTGTTAACAGTTCAAGTTAAATATGCATGCAAGCCCTACCAACAGACACTAGATTTGGAGAAATCAACCATTTTAACAATGGTGAATATAGACATGACAAATATTTCCGCATTTGCGGAAATCTTTTAGGCAAAAAAATGTGCTTTATTTTTCAAAAAGATGCCTGGCCTCAAGCTATCCATTTTGGACAAAACACTTCATAAATTATCTATTACCTATAAAAACTCAAATATTTTTAAAATTGGCTGCATGTTCTGTGAGGTGAATGTCTGTGTAATTCTTTGTGCTGCTTCCTGTTGTGATCAGGTATTCTGTGTCAGACACCCACTTACAACATCACCAAAACTTTTTATCAGGTGCACCTTAAGTCTGTAGGTACGAAAGGCTTCATGATTTTCAGCAATGTCTGACTCAATCTCTGATGTAATGTGTCATCTTGGGTATTTCATTACATTCTCTGCTTACAAAATTGGTTTTAAGTGTTGTACTTGATAGTCTGTTCATATGATAAATCCTGCCAGGTTTAAGTAAACACACCACTTTCTATTTCCTCTTAGAGATGAATATCTTCTATTGTAAGTCCTGTAACATTTATCATTAGTAAACACACAATAGAAAAGCCCCTGTGTTTGGATTTAGTATATGTAAAATAACAAAATACATTCTTGAACATCTGTATTTTGTATCACCAATTGTCTTCAGGTTTAAAAGCCTTCTACTTGGAATCCAAAAAACAAGTTTGGTGGACTCTGACTAAATCACCTCTTGTAGGTGAATTACTACAAGTTAGTTTTAAATTAATTTAAACAGATCCTGAGAATATTTTTAGACAGCAAGTTTTTAATTCAAAACACAAGTAAAATCAGTTTAATATTCAAACATTCATTCATTCTCGCTTTTAATCTGCATTCTATCAAACAGACAGATATCTCTTTCTGCTGCACTCATCACCCTGGTGTCCATTCACCTTGAATTATACTTTCTGCTCCTCACTTGTTTTACCATGCTAATCTTCCCAGAAAAGATATATCCAGAGGAAGGAAGACTGACAGCTTTGTGACTGACTGTCTCTGCTGAAGACAGACTTTTACAGCAAACTTGTATCTCATTACACTGTTTTAAAGTATAAACATGTCTTTGCCTTCTACAACTTGACTCGGGCTACTCTCCCATTTTCTTTAAATGGATACTTTAAAAAAATGCTTTCTTCCAAAATTGCCGCATATTTTGTTTGGCACTTCAAAGAGATAATCCCTACTGTTACAACAAAGGTATATATGACTATTTCTTTTTCTAACCTCTTAATGTTAAGGTACCCTGTGTGTGTGTGCTCACACATATGGATGTCTTTGCAGGTTGCAAGACTTCACAGACGACAATTCCACATGTCATAAACATTCCTATCCCACAATGCTTGATCTACAACTGTCCCATAAAGATGCACTCCTGCCAACTTCTTCAAAGCTGCCACATATTCAGAGAGCTCTTGCCCTTCTAGCTGATTTCCCCAGTGTAGTTTGTATCATTCTGCAATAATGTTTGTTCTAAGAACAATATATCTCCTCAAAACATCAAGCTTTTAACCCAGTTTTTGTGGTGTCTGTCAATACTCAGTCAACGTTTCTCCTAATACTGGTCACAGACACTACCTTATATTTTTCTTCAGTAGAAATTCATGAGGAAACAAACCTTGAAGTTTTTCATTTTTACCATATAAAGCTATTTTCATGGTTTCTCTTTCAGGCAGGTTGATTCTGCTTTTGTAGACTCTCCCTGATGTGATTCTTTGGGGGCAAGACAGACCTTCAGAGCTCTTAACTGATTCAGACCAGTGCTGAATTCTGCACCAAGTATTCCCTTTTGTATGTTGAGAGGAATCTTAAAGCTCCCACTGAGTCTCAAGCAAAGCGCAAACTTAACAGAAAGTCATTCCTAAGAGAGGTCCAACAGAATTCAAACAAGAAAAACACCTCTGGACACAGCTCCTGTAAACACAGTCCAACTTCAGAAGAAACATCACAAGCAGAAGGAAAGTTGCATTTCTAGATTAGTAGTGTTCACAGTAACTCAAACACCAGCAGGAGTACAAGTACAAATAAGACCTTAATTTTCATAGAATAGTTTACTGAGCCAAACTTGCTGAAAACACAAATCCCTTTAGGTGTTTATTTGCATGAAAAACAGTCTCACAACTTCCTTTCCTCTATCCCTCCTTTCCTAAGTCTTACCTTTCCTAGTTCAACTCCTTACCCCTGATCTTTTAGAGGCTCAGGTAACAAGAATAAATAATTTACATTTGATTTTTTTGAAAGTGGTCAGCAGTTCATGTATTAAGCTTCTGATACAAATATGCAAGAGAAAATCGAAAGAGGCTATGAAACTGTATACATGCTAAAAGCACTCTGATTTTGAAGCAGCCTGAGGTTCAGACATTTTGGCTCTACTTGTGACACAACTCTTAAAAACACCATGTCATGGCTGACATGACAAGAATTGCCACTAAATATGCTAGAACAGCATATTAATAGAATTGTAAAATCATAGAATCACAAGGTTGGAAAGGACCTACAAGATCATCTAGTCCAACCGTCCTCCCATTACCATTGCTATCACAAGCCACTAAACCATATCTCATAGCTGCTCATCCAGATGCCTCTTGAACACTACCAGGAACAGCAACTCCACCACCTCCCCAGACAGGCCATTCCAGTGCCTGACCACTCTCTGAGAGAAAAAGTTTTTCCTTATGTCTAACCTAAACCTCCTCTGGCACTACTTGTGGCCATTTCCTCCAGTCCCGTTTGTTGCTGGGAGAAGAGGCCAAATCCCTCCTCATCACAACCTCCCTTCAGGAAGTTGTAGAGTGCAATGAGGTCTCTCCTGAGCCTTCTCTTCTCCAGACTGAACAATCTCCTTCCACTGCTCCTCATAAGACTTGTGCTCCAGACCCCCTCACCAGTTTAGTTGCCCTTGTCTGGACACGTTCCAGGGCCTCAATATCTTTCTTGTAGTGTGGGGAATATTCACCTTGAAGATATTAGATAGCCCTTGCTCATTCCATCCCTCCAATTCTCTTCATTGTTACTGCATAAATCTTTAATGTCCAGATGCAGAAATTATGAGTCTTCCAGACATAATGTTGTACTAACATCATATTCTGTATGGGATGTCGAACTTACTGTAGCACGAGCCCACTCACTTTCTCATCATGTTCATACTTAATACATTGTAGAACTTTCAATTCAGTTGAATAAGCTGCTTTATAGCCTTAGGATAAGGATTTTTTTTTTTTTTTTTTTTTTACTTTGAAAATTGCAAATCACCCCAGAAGTTTACTTATATAGATATAATTGCCAGTGTCATACATGACATACATGTGAATGCATTTTTTCCTGTATGGGAGATTTCTTTAGTATGAAATGTACTACTGTACATTATGTGGCCTATAAATTCATTATTATTATTATTGGGTGACTCTCTTGTATCCTTTTAGAAGTTGAACAGATGTAAAGGCAGAGCTAAAATAATTCTTCTAAAATCGGAGAAAGATTAATTCTTCTTTAGTAAAAAAAAAAAAAAATGACAATCATACCTAGAAAAAGGTGCAATCCTAGACCACGACATTTCTAGTGAAACAGCTCTAATCATTTTTTATGAACAGAGCTCTTTTATTTGATAGTAATAAAAAAACCAATTAGAAGTAAAATCTTGGTCTCCTCACAGACTAGATGTGACAGAACAGATAGACAATATTTATACTACACATGTGCAAGCACTGACACTCTCTCATAAGACATTCTGGATATTTTATAACAGACCTACTACTTGCAAAATAATTTGCAATTCTGAATCATATATTTCTAACATTATTTTTGTGCACACAAAGGCAAAATCTCAACAAGCAAGCTACTGTAAAACTTGTAATTGTAGAGAGAAATAATTCCTTTTTTACAGATTCAGTATATAGCATTTATTTCCATTGTATGCTGGGTAATCCTAAAGGTAACAAACTTGAAGCTTTGCATCTTTGCAAATTACTTAAGAATAATTCAACTTGAGTTAACTATCCATACATTATTTTCAAATGACAAAGGTATCCAAATCATCTAGAACACTGACATCTTTAATGAGTCAAGGTTATTTTACCATTTAGCTTACAAGTGAAAATCAATAGATAAGCTTTCTCTTTACCTTTCATTCAAGTTCAGACATGTTGGAAGCTGGGGGACTTAAAAGTTTATTTGTGGTCCTATCATACACAATAAAAATTTCCAGAGAGTTATACTGATTTTACCTTTGCTTGACCTCAAAGTTTTACTAGTTTGAGATTTTAGAATGTCAAATATATGTCACATCTGACCTTCTGTTGTCAAACAGTTTTCAAGGTATTGTACATAAACTTGTCTTTTAAGGTGAGTAGTAACACATTTTCCAAGTCTTGAGGTATGAAATGAAATGCAGATATTTTATCTAGCTGATTTAGCTGAGAACTTTACTGAACTACTTTGTATTTTGAGCAGAGGTACAAAATACAGAGCTTAAACAACTAAGACCTAAATTTCCTCCCCCGCACTCCCAACGAAAGGAGATACTATACTCTCCTTTAAAGATCTCACTTTGTAGAACACTCTCTTCAACACTGGCAGTGTTCTTTCAGTATATCTCGTTGAAAAGCTGTTGCATGTCATGGGCTAGGCTGAATCTTCTCAGTTTAGCAGCAATAAATGTCTTCCCTATCTTAGAAGGAATCCTTGGTTTTGAAAACGATGGAAGACATTGCCTATTAATGAATCTTCATATGAATGAACTTATGAGAATGGGAAGTCAGATGAGAGCTACATGTGAAAAACAGAAGTATAACTAAATTCCTGAAAGAATAGAGCTTATTTACAAGTGAGTATACTGGTTACCTACTGCCAAGCAGCTGTTCTTGGAACCAAAAGAGAACAAACATCTATGACAGTTAAAAATCTTTTAATTGACAAGCCCAGAAGTGCAATCAGTGCACATAAAATAAAGTGTGAGTCAAAAGACTTTGTAGACTACTGTCAAGTTTTAATCCCATGGTTCAGAGCAAGGTAATTGAAAATACGGAAAAAAAATTCACAACACTATGTCAGCTGGTGCATTCTCAATCATGTGTATTTGATATCTAATCCACACATGACATAGAGAAAACATTCATCACTTGTTGCTCTGGTTGATATCTCTTCCATGTTTATTCACTAAAGAAGGACACCTACTATTTAGTCCTGTAAATTCTTTTTTCTTTAATTTTCTTCTATCAGCTAGGCAGCAGAAAAGAGGCTCAACTGATGCCTTTTCATCACCTTTACACTACTTTTCCTCTCTTAACTATCTTCATTATTTTATTTCTCTACACATGCTTTTGAGCTATGCTTTTTATTACAGTGTCCACATATAGCACAAGTGTTGCTCTGACTTTGCATCATAATAGATATCACCATAAATGGCAAACTGTCCAGACAAGAAAAGACTAGAAAAGAGGTTCTTAAACTTTCTGTAAGTTCTTGCCCATATCTTTTTCTTTACTACTTTGTTTTTACAGTATAGAAATTTTCAGTATTCCCTTTGACTAGATAACTTCCAGTTAAGATCCTTTGTTTGACAGCTTTGGTCATTTTCCCACATTCTGATCCAAGCCACAATTAGTAACATGACAGTGGCCACATATATGTTCTAGTTGTAGTTTTCCATCACTGGTTCTCCTTGCTCTTCTCTCCAAAACTGCTACAATCAGTGACTAGAAATATATTGGGAATACTGAGATTGAGGACAATTTTTATGTTTGCTTGGCTAGGGTCAGTTTGTTGTTTTAGACTCATTATTCTCAATCTATCAAACTAATGTGTAAGAACCTAGTGACATAATACAGACAGAAGTAGCAGCAGCTGCAGGAGACTGTCTTTTACACTTTTCCTTTCTACATGACAAGATGTTGAAGTCATCACCACTTCAAGATACACTTAGGTACATATTTCTGGAACTCAAAATACTGAGAGCTGTTGTTTTTTTCTATAACACCAAAAATATGAAAAATATTTTAAATTCTTGCTTGTGGTTTCTTTGTTATATAAATAATTTTTGAGAGAAGATGTAATAACATTAAAAAGGAAACAAAAATATTTATAATTTAGAGAATTTGACTTCTGTCTTCCTAAAATATATTAGCTGTACTTTAGGTGAAATGATTAATAACATCTCTGCCTAGAGGCTTCAACTGTATCTGAAGTACACATACAGATACAACAGCATTTCTTGGCTTGTCTAAGAGGAATATTGTTTATATGTTTTCAAACCATCTTCATCTATGTCTTTAGATATTCTAAATTATGATGTGTGTCTTCAGTACACAACAAAAGGAAGGATGAGATTGATTAACAATGATGAACTAGTCACAAGACCACAAGACCAAAGAAACTAAGATTAACATGTTTGACTTGTTAAGAAATTTAGCAGTTTTGTCTCTTTCTGCAAGAGCTCTGATCGTACTTGTAAAAGAGGTGCAAGTTCAGGTGCCCACCTCCTTTGGCTTCTTCTTTTTTGCTCAGGGGCCACAGTCCAGAGGTACTTTGCCCAGTTAAAATGTAAAAGCCGTGTATGTTACCCTTTGGATTTCAACAATCAAAGCAGTTGTCATCAACTAAAATTAGCAAAAAAGCAGAGTCAGACTTGTATTTCCATTTCTATTTCTGAAATTCTGTTTCTATTTCTGTCAATGACTGTGTGATCTTGTCCCTTTACTTTTGCCTTCTTTATCCATATAAAACCAGTATGGCTTGATAAGTGCTTTTACCTATACACAAAGGAGAAGTAATGTAATCTTTATGGAAAGCTTTTTCATCTAGTTTACAGAGCACATCACTGGGTTCTGCAATATAAGATTTTATTTTCACAAAGATATATTTTAATAATTATCCTTTGTGTCTGTTGGTGAAGAATGACGAAAACAGTTCTAGTGTCTGAATATGAATGTTAAAAATAATATAAGCTTATAAGATACAATATGACAGGACTGCAGGAACATTCTGTGATGATGGCAAAATTTCTGGTATCTCTGACAGAAATTGTATTAAAGAAAGCCCATTGTGAATCCATTTATTGCTTGTCACATAGAAGAGAAAATGATTAATTATACAGGCACAGATATTTACTTTGTCAGTGTTTTTAGAGTCTTCCATTATATTAACAGTAGCTCCACGGAATTTGAATGTATGACTTGGGGAAGAGACTTTGACTTCAGCATGTAAACCAGCTGGCCTGCTACACTTAGGTACCACAGTTTCAGCCATAAGATATCAGGTGCCAGAGTCTTTGAGAAGCAGTAACATCTGACGAATATCACTTTTTGTCATACATTTGAGTAGTGCTAGCTCTAACCAGAGACTGAAGCATTGCATTGTGCTGGTAGGCACCTTCAACTGTATGCTTGGGGTCACTGAAGTCCAGTGAGGAACTGGAAGGAAAGAAAAAAACCCCACACATCCAGAACCATTCTCAATTGATAAACAGCTATTAGCAGTGCTAGGACAAATGCTTGTTACCTTGTGATATCATGGGATTCTGTCCTCAGTGGAGAAGCAGCAGCTTAGTGTACGGTCTTCCAGTTGCGATTGCTCGTATTGTGCTCTGGCTTTTAGGAGAAGGCAGGTAACAGCATATTTGAATTGGCTGTTTTTTGCTTCTGAGACTGGAAAAGGCATGCACTTGCATTTGGGTTTCTGCCTGAGCCAGAAAGTGTTATGCAGTTAATTGCCGCTTACTGTGTAAGGCCAGAATCCAATTGTACAAGGGCTCCTCCCTGCCTCCCTTTCTTGGATGCAGCATGACCCAGTCTCAGCTTGCAGGCTGTCCTGTAAATGAAAACTTCCCAAGGATGGAAATGGATCCCTCCCATGAAGCTAGGAGAAGCTTCTCACACAACATTTTCTGAGAGGCAGTGTGTGCCAAGAAAGTTGCTCCTGTCTGAGGGACAACAAGGGTGGAAGGCTCAGGTTTTGTCAGTGTCAGACAGGGATATAACAGTGTAACCAATGTGAAATGCCATAGTGCTCTGAAGCCTCTTTCCTCATATATTTTTACCTAGTGGCAGACTTGTTTTCCTTCCCTTTTAACAATCAGGTTTGTTTAAGGCCGTAGAAAAGTTTGAGGAGTTCAGCCAAGTTTTCAGGTGTGATTTTGTAGTAGCTGGATTTGCCCCATTATATATTTTTGTATCCTAATGCTGGCCAGTTTAAAAAGCCTTGATTTTATTCAAAGCTGAAGCTGGTTCGATGAAAGTGTTACAAAAGAACAAAAATCAGATTTCCTCTGAAGTCCATGGCAGAGCCAGGTTTTGTAGCATTCATGTCATATTCCCTATCAGTGCAGAGAAAGCTTGTCTTTTTTATATGGACAGTGTTAAAAGTGAATGTAGTTGCATTATAAATGCTATGCCCTTTGTTATTATTTTCTTTCATTTTTTTCCCCATCTTGGATATTTAGGCAATTTTTGTCCTTTTTCTTTTTCCTTTTCCTTTTCCTTTTCCTTTTCCTTTTCCTTTTCCTTTTCCTTTTCCTTTTCCTTTTCCTTTTCCTTTTCCTTTTCCTTCTCCTTCTCCTTCTCCTTCTCCTTCTCCTTCTCCTTCTCCTTTTCCTTTCCTTTTTCATTTCCATTTCCATTTCTGTTTTCCTTTGAGATGCATTTCCATTTCCCCTGTTTTGTGTTCATATTTAGAAAACAACAAAAAAAAAATTTCAAGGAAAAAATCAAAGATACGTGGAATAAAATGATTTTGCTTAGCTTTATTTATATCCATATATTATAATAGATCAGAGACACATAAACTTTGGAAAAATATACATTCAGGGCTTCATAGTTCCTACTCTGAGTAAGTTGCAACATTATTATGAACATCTAAGGCACACAGGGAGGGAATAAAGTCTGTTATAATGGATTCACTGATGAAGAACTGAAACAAAAAGGAATTAAATAGTTTGTTCAAGACTAACTCAAAGAAAGACTTCTAAAATCTGGCACAGGCTGGAGTATGCAATCCAGATCTTGTGGATCTCAGCCCTACACCTCCCTCCCACCCCTGTGAGATCTGATTTTAATCCTGATCTCTGTCCCAAAGCTCCAGTGGGAATGAGATCTTTCTGGGAGTCAGAATTAAAGATGTATTCCAGCAGCATGCTGTGCTAAGTTGTGGTCAGCCAATCGAATATCAAAGGGATTAAGTCTGTGAATCATTTAACGGAAATTTCTCCTGCCTCAGTAGCATTGATGTTTTAAGGTGTGAAATTCAAGAACAGCTTAGCTCTCCTTTGGTCAAAAAACCACTCTGTAGCCTGCGTTATCAAGAGGCAGTCAAGAAGATCCCCTTGGGTCATGTGGCTGCTGTATATTTTTGCATTTCCATAGTAGGCTAGTTTTAACTTGCAGGATGTAATCCTATTTACTTCACATGTGGTCTGTGCCCAGGGAGCATGTGCTCCACTTATTATATGCATTACCAGAGTACCTGGCAGCCCAAATAATGGCCCAGACATGATTGTGCTGTGTCCTACATAAACACATAGCAAAACAACGCCCTCCCCTTCACCCAAAGGTTTTATAACTAAGCACAAGAGATAAAATTCACACGAATGCGGGTGGGGAACAACATAGTAGAGTGGCCTCAGGATGCTTGCAGCTTGTTAATATTTTTGTTTATATTACTGAAAATTTTGTCAATTTTCAAAGAGATTAAAGAATTGCTTAACGTTTGGGGAAACATCTCGCAAGTAGCACAAATAGGTGGTAGAGCAGATGGCAGAAAATGTGGGAAGTAGGCAATGAGAACCAGTATTGTGGGCTGTTGGAAAGTAGAATGTGATAAATCAAGCTGGAAAAAGATAGTCCAGAGAAAGGGTTTTGAGACTAATAACAGCTTATATTTAATTGAAATACAGATGAGAGGGTTGATATTGTTAAGATGTAGTCCAGCATCCACTTTTGAAAGACAGATGAGAATTTATTCATCACATTTCAAGAAAAAAATGCAGAGCAGAACAAGATTTTTTGTTGCTGCTTTTCTGGGGGGGAGGGGAGAAGCATCTTTTTTCATTTTGTTTGGTAGAGGATATGGTTTTTAGAGATTAATATGTAAATATGCAGTGGGAAGAATAAAAAAAATTGTATAACACAACTGGAGAATGTGGCCAGATTATGGGCATGAGTGGCAGTAAAGATAATGCTTTTGTTCAGAGTCCCATGGATTGAGAGTAAAAGGAGACTTTTCGGAGGCATCTATGAAATACTTTTTGATAGGCAGTTTATGCTTAAGAATCAGAGTCATAATGAAAGAATAAATAATGACAAAAAAATCTAGAGCTACAAAAAATTAAGATCACTGATTACCTTATCAGTAATCTCGATCTATTTATCAGTGATCTTGATCTTATCAGTGAATTATCAGCAGAAAAAGAATCACTTATTTAATGCCGTATTGTGAATGAACCTGCCACAAAACCTAGAGGGAATAAATGGTTAAATATGGATGCCACTGTGGGCCAGAGTAGTGAGCTGCCAAGAGACTGCCTCTAATAGTAGTAAAACTATGTCTGAGGCTTCTCAGCTTTGCTTTCTCATCTCAGTAACAGTAATTTCCATTATGTGTTGCAAAGCACAACGAGGAAAATGTACTTGTATCTGTGATGTATTTCACAAACCAGGAACTTAAGCACTGACATTTATTTTAATTCACAAAATTACTATCAGAATGTTAACAGGTCTTGAAGCTGCTAGTGTTATGTCCAAACTCAGAATTTAGTAATCCGGTAATCCATGAATAAGAAGTATTTTTAATGCTTTTTTAGCTAAGGTGGTAATTTTAAGCCGTTTGTCATTCTGAATGTACAATGTTTCAAAATCATAGCTCCCCTGGAATATCTGTGGTGAAACAAGCAAATGTTGGAAATTCTCCAGTTCTTTTGAAACAGAAGGGATTTCTCTCATCAGTTCTATTTACTACACAATTTAGGCGTTAAGTGTTGATTCTTCAATTAAAACAAAATTAAGTGCTAAAAATATTCTTAGTGAAACATTAGGCACATAACCTTGTAAAAGGGAACTGCCGGTTCCTAAACAGTCACTGTTTCTCCTGCCTTTGTCTTGATGAAGTTAAATAAATGTTTGCTTTTTTCTCTTCATTTTAGTGATTTTCTAAGGGGCCATCTCTTTATAGTATTTCCGTAGGTTAGCTGGAATAGCAGATCCTTACTGCACATACAGTAAGTTTTGAACCTGGTTATAGAGACATATAAAAGTGAACCCTGCTAGGAACTCCACTGCTCACGCTGAGGTTTAAACACTGGAATTGGGTTCCCAGTGGATTTTCACTTTCGCAAGTACTTAATGCAGCTTTAGGTATCCCTAGGGCAATCTGAACTGGCCACTGAATATCCTTTTTAAGGGGAGTGAACAATGGCTTAGTTCCACCTCTCTTGAAATACAGGATTCATGTTTTCCTCTCTTAAAATTTAGTGTTCCTGGAGGCAGTCAGTAGCATTAGAGAATGAGACTGTATTTATCTATCCCAAGGCTAGGTACAATGTAGGTAAGGGCAATCCAAGCTTCCCCATGGTGCTTTGTCAAAGCTTTTTAACCCTAAGCTGAAAGGATAACCACTTTGGAGTATGATTACAATTGAGACTCCAGGCCTATTAAAAAGTTGGGCCTTTAAGATTGGCAAAAGCTTTTGATTACAGAAAATTCTGTGTTACTTTTTATGATGTGCATCTTTTGTACTGGGGGCTACACCGAGAAAACCAAGCAGATTTCACCTTGAACTGATTCTCAGACTGAATCTCAGATCTCTGGAGATTTTCTTTTCTTGAAAAATAGTGATTTTATTTTTCAGAAGAAAATAAGATAAAACAAACTTTCTAGGGAAAAAAAAAAAAACACAAAACATAACACGCACACAAGAAAACAGTCTTAGTAAATAAATAATTCCTAAAAGAACTGAAATCAAACAAGTAGTCAAATAAGACTAGAAAAAATGAAAAGTGAAAGTACAAAAGGAATTACTCTTACAAATTAAAAAAAACACAGAACTTTAATGAAGGTTTAAGGATTGGGATGAATATATTAATGCTTTATGTGACTTAGAGGTACTAAACCCCTCCATTGTATTGAGTGCCCTTGACTCCTATTGACCTTAGAAGGAGCTGAAGGCATTCAGCATTTTGCCTGATCTGGGTCATCTGAATATTCACAAGGTGGCAAACAAAAGGAATAATATATATATGTATACATTGTCTTGATGATATTCAAGTACCTGTTCATAAAATCAATTATGTTCTACTAATGAAAACCAGAAAAATCTGCATATCTATAGAGTGCTGTATTTCATTAAATATTCAAATGGCATTTCAATATTTAAACAAAATCCATAGGCTAATTTCATTATTGTCACAGGCAGAATATTATATTACTTGAAAAGTGCTCAATAGGATTGATTTGTGTTACTCTGTAAAATATAGTCTCTACTGACCACTTGCCAGGTAGGGTTACAAGAGTCTTTCAAAACCACAAACTGTGCTGTGGTCTTTACAATGCATTGCCTGGAATTCTCCGGCTGTGCTTTGAAATCTTACAAAATATCAATGACCACCTTACATCTAATCACTAACTAGGCACAGACTCTTTTCTGAAGATCTTTTGAAGTACCTATTAGTGTAAATCAAAGGTTTAGCATGTTCTTATCTTTTTTCCTCATGAGCCTGGAATATTCATAAATGATTTGTTCACTTCTGCAACCTTCTTTAAAAAAAACCTTTAAATGCTATAATTTAATCTCCTCTGCATTTTTTTTTTTTTTTTAACCCCATCAATCCCATTCATAATTAATGAAATGCAGGATGATTCCTGGATGAAATAAGTTTTAGTCCTCATTGCTAATCAATATTTCTGACCATGTCTGTTTCATTATTGACAACATCTACCCACATTTACTCTTATAATTAAGTCATACTTCAACTCCTAACTTTTCCAGAGTGTTTGAAATGGCCGTATGGTGTTCTTAATTTCAGTTGCTGTTTCATCTCTCTCAGTAGGTGCCTATTTTATTGTTAAAGGTCATACTCATTTGTCTGCTCCAACAAAGGCAGCCCTTAAAGTTGGCTGTGGTTTTGACAGACAGTGGTCCCTATAAGTGATGGCCTTAAGGACAGACCTGGCACTGGGAGACAGCCACCACAGCAAGGGAAATAACAGATAACAAATCATGCCACTATTTTTCCTCCTGGTGTGATTGACGACATCACAGCAGGTGTAACTTTTCAGTGTCTCCAGATTAAAAACCTCTCAAACAAATGAGTTCTTAAAATACTGTCCGGGGACGTCAAAAGGTTGCTGCTGGACTCAAAACCATTTTTAAAAGCAGTTTCCATATTCTTTTATAAGTGAAGTGCATAATTTAGGACCACTGAGTGCAATTATTCAATGTTCAGGCAACTTCCCACTCTGATAGAGCAAAGCTGCCTTAAAAATGGAGAGAGAATTGTATTAGATGGGTAAATATTTTTCTTATAAAATACACCTAGAGGAAGCAGCATTTCAGTGAGTAATAAGAGACTTGTCAATATGTGATAGCAATCTGTCTCTACAGCAGACAGTAGAAAAACAGAAAATTATTTGGGTGTGGTCATTTATTAAATTCTTCAAGTAAAAACAAAAGAGGAAAAAAGAAGCTGTGGCTGTGGCAGAAGCTGTTTTATGAACATCCAATTTTCATTTGAATCCTCTCATTTGTTCCAATGTTAATTTTTTTTTTTTTTTAATTAGTATAGAAAATGTATAATTTCATGGGACTGAAATTTGGAGCTGTTTCCTAATTCTGTTGAATTTGATATGAAGTTTGAATTTTTTCCTCAGAGTCTGTTATGATTGTCTTTGAAATCCAGGTTTCCATTTCTTTACAGGAAGTCATGCACAGTCACTTATAGTAGGTGGAATTAATATTATGTGAGAAATTATATTATTTTGATTGCAAGTTGTAGGCAAAAACAGTGTATCCTGCATGCATGACATACCTTTCAAATACAAGGTAACCCTATCTTCACGGTGTGTGTGACTGAGCAAAATATAGCGGATCCTGATTACAGAAAATAGGTGAAAGTGTTATAATATTTCATGGTACAGAACAGCATGTTTATAGAAATGAAAATACCCATGTGTTTTCTGACAGACTCGAGCATTAATATGTTCATTGTTTCAGTCTGAAATACCAGCTTTTCATATGTGTAGGTTCATTGTAAAATAAAATGTGCATGTGTCCCTTGGCTGCTGGCTATTTGCTGTCTCTATGAAGAGACTACATAGAACAGCTTACAAGGTGTTCCACAAAGAGCACTGCCTTGGATGGGTAAAGGGCAATGTCCTAATTCACCAGTAACATGCAATTCTCACCACGATGCTAAATCTTTGTTCTGAGTTCATCAGCATTAACTTCTGTTTCCCGTAGGCATACGTGTAATGATAAGGAGTAGGATGTGGTGTCCTGCAAGGGCTCTATCATTGTTCTGTGACCCCTCCCAGTCCCCAGAGCATAGGGAGGGGGGGTCATTAATCATAGACAACAGTAGGGGAGATGTATTCCAGTTCCGAATTCCCACGTAAACTTCCTGCTTCTTCCATCACAGTTTTTTTTTCTGACTCGCAACACTTTCATATTTCAACCCCCTACACCTTTTCTTGTCCCATCATACCTCTTAATAATGTCTACACTCTCTCTATAATGTCTTCTAACTCTGGTGAGAAGTGCTTCCCAACACAACTGACAGCCTAGGTCTGACAGACTAAGGAGCCCCTGGTGGCAAACTACAAGTGCTTACCAGCATGGAAAGCTGTCTGAACAGCAGCAGTCTTGACTCTGGAGACAGCATAGTTTCCAGCTGAGCTACCAGCTTTACTGCAGAGCCTTGATGGCAGACTACCCATAGACTGCATTGCTAAGAAATATTGGGATGTTGAAACAATCCTGGTCAGACAGAAAAGTGATGTGGGTTGTGAGGAAACAGATACACTGGAATGAGGGTGGAAATGAATGGCATCTGCTGACCCATTCCACCTCAGAGAATAGGAGATAGGAGAATTATTCCTTTTCCCTCCACAATTGCTTTTCCACCCAAAGCCTACTGTAACTTTCAGTCTATGCTACATAAGTAGACAACAGAAATACACAATGAACTTACTTGGTTGGGCATCCGTGCGTTTGTTTAACAGACACCATCTTGGATAACTCACTGTAGATTACACCAGGCACCTCCAGAGCTAACAGCATGAGCTACTACAGCTTGAGAAAGCAAACCAATCCCCTGTAGCTGTGGCTATAGCAGACATATATTTCCTGTGGATCGTGCACAGAGGGGGATCTGTAACACATACTTAGCAGTAGTTTATACATGCACATTAATTTATGAGATTTTTTTACGTATTGGAATGGGACTTTTTACATAGTGCAATCCAAGAGAAGGCAAATCAAAAAAATAAATAGAATAGCATTTATAAATAAATAAGGGTACTAATGTTACTAAAGTTTCTAAAGACAGAAGAAATTATAAGAAACAGCTCATTGCATTAAAATCTACAGTTAATATTTGAAGTAGAGTTTTCCAATATGACATGTTCTTTTCAAAAGTAACTTGGATAAGAAACGCTGTTGGTTATAGACAAAGTCAGCGTTCTTCAAAAAAAGAGAATGGTTGTGGAAAAAAAAAGTGAAACAAAAAGAAGAGAGCTAATGTGTAGCTTACATGTGAATGGCTGCCTGAATTTGTTGGCAGCCTTAAAGTGTGATTCTTTGAATAGTTTCAAAGGTAAATACTAACAGCAACATAATTATAACAATCTAAGACTTTTGGATATAGTCTTCCAAGTTGTTTTTTTTTTCCTTAAAATATGAGCAAATGTTCAGTTTTGGGGAGATGTACAATGAATTATTGTTTTAGTTTTTAATGATGTTATTAAAGGAAGTTCCACAAATGCTATAGATCTCTGTCTCAATCTATGAGGTGTTGATTTGTTGAAAAAGGAGAACTAATGTTTTAGATAAATATTTTAGCATCGGACTGAAAGAATGGCTTACTGAGTGCAACCATTAGTTTGCAGAGTTGATGTACAAACAAAACAAAGCACCGAATAACACATTTAATTCCACAGAAGTGATTTCTACTTAACTGAGAATTTGTTATATCCTTCCTCCCTTCCTTTCTCCCTTCCTTCCTCCCTTCCTTCTGCCATTCCTTCCTCCCTTCCTTCCTGTTTTACATTTCACCTCAAGGAAAGCAGAATCACGATGTGAAATGACTTAGCACTTTTACTTAGTTTTTATAATCAATATCCAGTATATACTATTTTCACAGGCTATTCCTTAAACACACATAAAAAAGTAATTCATTGGGAGTCTAGAACAGCAGCTTTAATAAGTGTTCAAATAGCTTCATTTGTATGAGTCATGTACACCTAAACAGAACAAGGGCACTACATATGTTTTTGCTGATTTTTAACTTTAATTTTTGCACCATTAAAAATAACCAGGAAGTTATGATGTAAATAATGACAGTTGACAAGAATTCATACTCCTTCTGAAGCCAGAAATTCATCAAAATAGGTTATAGCAGAAACAGCACAATATTTTTTGTATGAATAAATAAAATTCTTGTAAAGACATGAGAGATCATTCTATTTTGCATGATACAAATAAAACCTGTCCTCACAAAATTGTAATCTCACACAATTTATGATAGTTTCTCATAAATTACACGGTTATATTGGAGGCTTGTTAATAATTAAAAGTCTTTTACTTTTTCAACTCTCAAATAAGTATTAGAGTAAATAATTTCCAGTCTTCATCTGACATGACATCTAACCAATACAGGCATCACAAAATAAATAATTTATGAAAAATATTTATTTAAAGAGCTGTAATTTACCTTACATTTACCATATGCCATTCATCCAAGTATCAATATAAAATATTCATTAGAGAAACTCATTAAAACAAACTTCTGTACAATGAGGTGACGGGCCAACAAAAACCATCAATCATCACTGGGGTTTAAGTTATTATTAGTGCATATAGATAAACTAATATTTCAAAATAAAAAATTATGAATATTTTTACTTTTACTCTGGAATTACCGGCATTGCTTTGAAATTCTTTCTTCACCTGCTTCATGAAGCCCAAGTGGTCCATGACAGAACACAGAGATCTAATTTATTAATGATGAATAAATCTGATGTAATAATTAATGGTAAATCTGTAGCTAATCTTAAATGGAAGAATAGGTAGGCATGTAATGATACTTGAGATAAAAGATCTTAATGTATGCATTGTAAGCAGGGTAATTACTTGTGAATGTATGTAACTCCAGATTAATAGAAGGATAGAAAGCATTGTAATTGTGCAGGAATGTCCACACCCAAAGGTAAGGAATCTTTTATAATTCATAATACACTGTTTTTAAGCTCTACCTCAGGTTAGTTATAAGATAGATATGTGGGTAGATATCTGGAAGAATATACGTTATCAATGTCTTCCAGTGAAACTTAACCATCTTGTGTGCAAATACTGTAAGATAAGCAAATAATATGACTTCAAGTCTAAACTCATAAAATGCATAATACCACATCTACACATTTGTGGGCTTAGATTGTTTCCATATATAGGCTCTTCCACATACTCACTAAGAAGTTCTGTTAAATATCTGCTGCACATAGACTGCATTTCTGTTACACTGTTGATCTGTGATTAAATGTTCTAATAAAATTAACTGGCTTTGCTACAAACAGAACATCTGGAGCAATGTTTAATTTCATGTCAAACATATACAGGAAACACCTGCCTAGGTGAAGTAATTTTTTAAAAAATGACATTAATCTATCTGTTGTGGAAACGCATGTCATAGTTGTCACATTAAAAAGCAATATAAAAAAATACAGAAACCTGAAATTACTTTGGAAAAGTCTTCTAAAATTAACAAAAAATTAATTAATCCAAACATTATCATGTCAGTCTGATCTCATAATGAAGCAGATTTCCCTTTTTAGATTAAAAATGTCTTTCAGTTATTGCATAGCAACTCTTCCAGATGTGAAATAAGCTACATCGTTAGAAGCTTAAAAGTACTGATGCGAATCTTCCTAAGCACCTGTACAAAATATTACATTAAAAGGTTTTTAAGAGAAATACAGTGCACTGTACACATATAAGGAATAACACAAAAAGAAAGTATAGCTGGTAGTTAGAATTAGGACCCTCAGAAGTTTGTACTAGAAGCAGTAAGTAACTATGTTTACTGAGAAGTAAAAAAAAATCATGTGATACATTCAAGGAACATTAACATTTTGTAACATTTTTCCATATTTCAGTGTATCTCTGTGGTGTGTACTGTATTCTTTTTCAAATCTTTCTCAAAGAAAAGAGTAAAAGAAATAAAGAACTGATTTCAATATCCATGAAAGCTGCATGTCATTTATGAAAGAGTTTCTCGTCCTTACATTTCCCCATGATGTTATTATCTTTCAATGAACTTTCTACGTAAAGAAATCTTCCAAATCTGAAGGGAAATTCTTCAGTTGAAGAATTCAGTAAAAGCAGTAAAATGGAGAAAAAAATTAAATTTAAAAAACAAACAAACAAAAAATGAGAGGAGAGATATCTGTTACCAGGAATATTCTGATAGGGTTTATAAAAAAAATTATTTGAGGAAAGCTTAATAATTATACTTCACAATGTCTTAAATTGCCCCCTGGCTCATCTTGCACTGTCCACTGTTGAAGACACAATAGGTTACTAGCTAAACTTCTATTTTTCAATTATGGATAATATTAGATGCTATTTTGTTGAATCATTTCTATTGTATTTCAGAACTAAATATCCTGTATCTTGTGAACTCTAGAGTCATCTGGCAAGATGGGCTTTTGAGGTAGATTAAAATAATGAAAAAGTACAAAGAAAACATATACTTCAAAGTTCGCTGGAAGTAACTTTGGGTATGAAGTTTCTAGATCTTTCTATATCATTATCAGTAATATGAGTAGTATGGAAAGGGGGATCTAAGAATCCTCTTGAACAACCCAACACAAATTGAGACCTACAAAATTAAATGTAGGGATAATAGAAGTAACTATAGAAGCCTCTGCTTGCATGTCAAGAAGTCTCAGAAGAGACCACAGGGCTTACGCTTTACATGCTCTTGCTTGCAGCAGAGTGAGAGAACTCCTTGATCTTATAGAGGGACAAGCAGAAAATCATGCTGGAAGCATCAGAGGAGTCAGCAGTACCATATGTGTTGGACTTCCACAAGAGAGTGAATGGGTTTATGGCCTCAGTGCACCATAATAACCTTGCTAAAACACAGCAAAAGCAGAAAATCTGCTATGATTGACAAGTTAAGGCTTAGACATATGAGGTGGAGCAGAAGGTCAAAGTTCTGATCCCAGCTTGGCAGGAAAACTGTAAACAGACTAGGAGGGACCATTTAACAGCATTAGATAGGTCAATAATATTATCTACATCATACAGCTTCAAGAGAGATAGTGGAAAGATGGACTCCGCAGTCTGAAGACTAGCAAGTTCTAGCAGAAATTTGCTCTACTGTATGTAGACACAGTGTGAAATGGGGGCAAAAATCAGAGTGGATTTAATGAGGTAAAGAAAAAATGCCAGAGTAGAGGGAAAGATCTCTCCACTAGAGGTTGTGTCTAGGCAGTGAGTTCAGAAGACAGAGATCCCAAGTTGTATCACTGATGTGCTCCAGACAAGCTGGGAAAGAACTCAACAGTAAAGTGTGAGGTAAGGGTCTTGAACATTTGAAATTTTCAATGGTCAATAAAAAGGCATTTCCAGTCATCCGCTTGGTACCACGAAAAACATACACACTAACTGGGACATAACACCAAGATATCCCAGAATCTTGGAACATAAGTAAATATTTTTTTTCTAGTTAATTTTTTTAATTGTTAATGCCTTATCTTCAAATATGTCAGGCAGATTCATCAGTTTACAGTTACTACATCTGGAGAATGATAGTGGAACTTCAGCTGGAATTAGAGGAGACAAAGGAAAGAAAAACTAGGGAGACACTCATTGAGTGATGACTCAATAACTAAAGAAGCAGAGACAAATCTACCTCTGGAACCTCTACAGTGTTGGCACATAGTTCTGAGGGTGAAATAAAATACACCCATGGCTATGGTCATAGGATTGCTGTGGCTCAGAGCAGTCATGCTCAGAGTTCCAAGCTTTGATGCAGTAGCCGCTTTCAGGTATGAGTCAGAAACAGGCTTGCTCCCACGTGAAGCTGTCATGAGGCTTTTTGGGTAAAAGGAAGAAAAAGTCTCAACATACAAGTGGTCAGAGGGCAAATGCTCAGATACCAACTCTTGCACTGTGAGATTCCTACTGTCTCTCAGGAGCAATAGCTCATGCTCAAGTGCAAACATACTGTGCCTGATGAATTTGGATGCTAGGTAGATCTGGACTCAAGAACAGAATGGAACTTGTATTTCACAATACTTATATATAGACGAAGGGTATATAACATATCCAAATTACTATGTATCCAAATTACTATATACTCATACCACATATACATATAATGTACCCTGAGATACATTTGCTAAACCAGATGAAACTTTTGGTATTAGAAACAGCATCTCAGACTTTTCAGTTTCACATACTTAATATGTCGTTGAAGGATAGTGACTGAGAATTTCTTTGTGTCCCTCTCAGACCAAGATCATGCAGTTCTGTTCTCAGGTGATAAAAGCAAGGATCAGTGTGACTATCCACACTTCTGAGCAGAAAGTGTGTTGCTTACTCAATGAGAAATGGGAAAAATTTTCATACCCCTTTTGTAATTTATACGTCTTACATGTCTGACTGAATCACTGAGAAAACCACTCTTTTGCTCACCTCTGTCCCTGAGGATGAAATGGTGATATCAGCATTCCTTTTCTGAATTTTAGCTTTGACAACTTTTTCCATGTAACCTCTGAATTGAGAATAACAGTTTAACATTATAAATAAATTATGAATTAAAAAATAATTGTACAAAATCAGCAAGAGCAACAAAATAAATCATTTAACTTTCTGAATTGGAAACGATACCTCATAACTGTTTTCATGCTATGATCATCAAAAGCAAAGTTTTCTGACAACCAACCTATTTTTAGACATGCAGAGTAAACTCAGTATTTGTGACTCCTGTATCTAAATTAGCTCATAACCCTAAATATCTTTTAGAACTCTTAGCTTATGTAGGCAGCTCAGTGAATTTTCCATCTTTGAAATGGACTGTAATTAGACCAAAAATAGTATTTCCTATTAAAATACTACTATATTACTGCACATGTATTTCTATGCCTTTCTTGAATAAAGATGTTGTATGAGGACAGAGTTACAGTCTTTGGCCTACACCATATTCTGAAGAGATCACTAAGAATATAAAAAGCTTTTCTTCTTTTCCTGGAATTTTATTTGCAAAATCTGTAGCTTCTTGCATAAGACAGATTTCAATCAATGCAGATGGTCTCCTATGTATCCCTCCTTTAAACATAACGTTACAAAAGGCATAATGCTTTTATTAAACATGCATTCAAATCTCTTCTCACAGTTTAGATCTCTTCACAATAGATGAATATATGAGAACAATTTTTAGCCATTTCTTAATTCTATTAGGAATCTGTAACAAATGTTCTTTCAAGAGATGATGCCTCCTGTCATTCTACTGTCATGAATAAATTAAATAAAGATTCCTTTAGCTAGAAGTTTTAATCCTTTCTTTTCTAACTGCCATTAGTAGTATTGGGAAGTATTCACCAGATGAAAAAATAACTTTACCCTGGTAGAAACATATTTTTTTACCGTTATGAAAATCTTCATGTATGAAGATACAGTTGAATATTTGCAAAGATCTTTCTAGTTCTACCTCTTCAGCAGTCCAACCAATTGTGGTAATAGTGATGACTTTCTTGACTCAATTTGTTCCTTCCTATAAGTGAATACTTAAAGTATGGTATTTTTGATACAGCACAGTCATAGATTGTCAGTGATCAGTGCCAGATTTATCTAAAGACATATAGAAAGGATACAGCATGTCCCAAGAACATATGTAGAGAGGATAGCATACATTTATTTGTTGTTTCTTTTCTCCAGTCAAACTACAAAAACTGAAAATCAGGTCAATATAGCAGCAATCCTGCAGCTGCAGACTATCTCTCTCTAAAAGAATAGTCAACTATCCTTGTTTGTCAACAAGTACTAGCACTTGACTGTGATCTACTTTGGTGTCTTAATCATGAATCTGTGTTAGGTGAGTCAATAAGAAGGGAGTGGCTTTCCTTAGTACCTGCTCCAAGGACTGAGTCTTTGGACATGCAGTCACATGCAACAGCAGAATGTTGGAAAGTCTGTTTGCAGTTCTCGTAATGGATTAATGGCAGTGGATGATATAAGAGTAAGGAGAAAACACTGAAATGCTAATGATGGAAGTGAGGTCAAAAGCAAAGGCAGGAAACAAGTCTTCAGACTGGGCCTTATTCACAGTTTTGCACTGGCATTCTAGTTCCATGCAGTGATGAATGCTCTGGCTTCCCCTACCATACTTGCAACCTATGCAACAAATTCTGGTCACATAGGCAAACATATTTGCCCAGTGACTCATTTTGATTTTTCATTCTGTCAGGTCCCGTGGGCTAGAACTGCTGATTTAATCCTAAACATTCTTCACAGGTGCTGCACAAACCAATGACCCAAAGTGGTACAGACTGTTCCCTATCTTCCTTTGTGATTTGAGCTTACAGTGATTTCTGTCAGCCTAAGAAAGAGCTCACCCGGAGCTAGAACAAGTGGGCAGAGCATTAAGGACTGTTGATGATGATGTGAGAGGAGGGAGAATGGCCCCACTGAGATGCTGCAAAAAAAGCCAACCTATTTTGCAGAAGAGTACAATAATGAATTACACTTACAGAGGATGTTTCATGCTGTGGGAGACACACTCTTTATTGTATCAATCTGCATGCTTCATCCTGAAAAGTAAGAGTCCAAGCCCCTCCAGATCTCCAGTTAACTTGGAAAAACTCTCCACTTGCCCAAAAAGGGTAGAGGTCAAAGACAGTACTTGCTATATTTGCTAGGAAAATGTTGCTCATGCAGTCCTTCATCACAAGCAGATGGAAATCAGAATATGTCAAAACCAGAGTA
Source organism: Lagopus leucura (assembly GCF_019238085.1). NCBI lineage: Eukaryota > Metazoa > Chordata > Aves > Galliformes > Phasianidae > Lagopus > Lagopus leucura. The sequence continues at coordinate 61,778,280 of NW_024962263.1, read as the reverse complement.
TATGGTGGGTGTGGTAGGACAGTCCAGCTAAGATTGGCAGCGTGCTCCATGGTCTTCAAACTTGTATGTGGCTGGTGTTATTGTGTTGCAAGTCAGAGGTGGTCTTCTTATTCCCCAACCTGATTGTGGAAGCTTCAGTTTTCAGTTTAGTCAGCATCACGATTTAGTGGTCAGAGTAGATGGTTTATTTGTTCCAGGAAACTCAGAAGGATCACCCCTATCCTATCCCAAAAGACAGTGCATATTGCTTTACTCACTCAGGACTGCATCTTGAATTTTTCTTCAGTGGGAAATTACAGAATAACAAAATCGTAGGAACTGGAAGGTACCTATAGAGATAATCGAGTCCAACCCTTCTGCAAAGCAGGCTCCCTAGCTCAAGTTGCACAGGTAGGGTTTTGAATGGTCTCCAGAGAATGAGACTCTACAACATCTCTGGGCAGCTGGTGCCAGTGCTCCATCACTCTTACTGTGAAGAAGTTCTTACGCATATTTGTGCAGAATGTCCTGTGCTTCAGTTTGTGGTCATTTCCCCTTGTCCTATTGCCACACACTGCTGAAAAGATTCTGGCCTCATCCCTTTACCTCCTGCACCTCAGATACTTATAGACACTGATCAGATCACTTCCAAGTCTTCTTTTCTTAAGGTTGAACAGACCCTTGTCACTCATCCTTTCCTTATAACAGAGGTGCTTTCAGGTCCTTTATCATCTTTGTGGCCCTCTGCTGGGCTCTCTCCAGGGGATCCCTGTCTTTTGTAGCAGGGAGCCCAGAACTGGACACAATACTCCATATGAGGCCTGACCAGGGCAGAGTAGAGGGGGGAAGATCACCTCCCTTGACCTGTGGCCACACTCTTTTTAATGAGCCCCAGGATGCCATTGGTCTTCTTGACCACCAGGGCACATTGCTGGCTCATGGCCAGCCTGTTGTCCATCAGGACCACCACGTCCTCTCTGCAGAGCTCCTGTCCAGCAAGACACCCCCAGCATGTACTGGTGCATTACTTTCAGAGCAGTCCTCATGTAATCCTGCAAACTCAGAGATATGCTTTTAGTTAAGTTTTACATAAATTGATTTTGGTTTATAAGTTTCTTAGGCCTGGGAAATGTACACTTATATGTTTGCATTCCTTCTCGTGCTTCATATATGTGTGTATATATATATATAATAACAATTAGCATTTTATTTATAATAAGACTTCTGTGTTATCCTTTCCACTGAGTTAAGTGGTTACTGCATTTCACATAGACTTTGCTAACGGTTGCAAGCACGTGTTTCAGAGGACATGATACAGGAAAGACTCGTTGTATTTAGCAGTCATCTGGGTATTTAAGATAGAATTCTACATACAGAACAGTGAAAGAGATCCTATTTCTGCAGAATTTACTGGCCAGGATTTCAGTGAATCCAGGATTTCACATCATTTCTTATTCTTCCCTGAGGATAAATAGACTCACTTAGTCTTAAAATCAAAGGATCTATTCTTATTCTGTAAATTAACAGGAATAGGAGAGCATGAATTCTCACTGTCTGCAGTTAGAGAATTGCATCTGTACTGCTTTTAAAAATGTATAGAAATCTGAAATATAAATAGGAACTAACATAACTAGAAAGAAGACATGGAAATTTCATACCTGAAGAGAAAAATCTTTAGAACACTAAAAACTGTTAATGCATTCTCTTCTTGGAAATAGCTTGCTAGCACTCTTAACAGGATTAAGAGAACCTTGGGCCTAAACAAATGAGAGAGAACTTGTCTGCACTGTGTTGTGTTTGTTGGTAAATGTAAAGCACTCCTCTGTGGAATCTATCAGTTTGCAATTTTGTCACAGACCACAGAATTATATTGGTTCAGGAAACTATATTCTAATCCATAAACTATTTTTCAACCTAAAAATAATATATTTACAGCTTGAAATCGGCATTTTGTATTTAAGCACAATGCTGTCACACTTTGTGATGTTGCTAATGATGTGCTATGCAAAACTGATGAGATACTGGCTACTTGTGAAAAATCTGAGGTGACATTATATACGCCTACATTCGACAGGAGCAGTCCTTGCAACATATGTCATGTAGTAACAATGATACAGCCAACTGACACCAATTAAAAAGTCACAAGTGGTTGCCTTTCTTTAATGTTCAAGGGGCTCAAAGAACCTAGATGTGTACATTAAGGATCAGATGCTTGGTTGCATATTCTACAAACTATGTTTTAAACAAATCAGCATACAGATGGATGTGACAATAACTACCAGGGAAATATGAAGGGTGAACTGTCACAAAGTTTGGCAGGTCATTGCATATTTTTTTCCCATTCCCATATGAGTAGTCCCACAGTATTTTTATACAGTGTTGAAGAAGATGGAGGTAAGGTAGGTATTCTTATTAAGGTTTTTTTATTGGAGATAAAAGAAAAATAGATTAAATATTTCACAATTCTATGTGATCTTCCAATATGAACTTGGACAAATATTTAATCAATGTCCTTTGCTTTTCCTTATCTGAAAATTACGTACGCTACTAGCTTCCTATCTGAGGTACCATGACATCTGATTTTCTACAATAGTCCCATTAAAAAAAACAACTAAGCTCATGTAATTGAAAGTTTTTTTATAGTTATTGATGATTTCAGAAGTCAGTAACCGAGACAGAAAAGTAAGGAATCCTAAACTAGTAACAGAAGAGCAGAAATCTGATATCTGATGACAAAAAAAACTAGGTTGCTTAGCTCCCTTGAGCAAAAATCAGTGTGGAATAAGGTCTGTGTTTATCCAGAAATTACAAAAAAAAAAAAAAAGAAAAAAGAAAAAGTAAACAAAGGCAGAAAAGAACTACAGATAATAAACTACAAAAAGAGAAGGAAGGAATAGACATGTATTAATAGAATCTTCTAGGACTGCAGTCACTTTGTGGAAGGCTAATGAAATTCCATTGTTGTAATTAGTGACAAAATTTTGCATCAGGGAATCAGATACATATATATAGCTGTGGACATATTTATCTGGAAAATTAACAGAGAGAAAAAAAATTCTCAACAATTATAACACTGAGAAATTTTAATTCTCAAGGTATATATTGTAGAACAAAACCAACTCACAGTCAAAGGAACTCTGTATTCCTCGATGTGCTTAGCTGACTTGTTTCTTAATCAAGGACACTCTAGGAGTACTTTTGGAGAAAATAACTTGAAGTAATTAACTAACATGCAGATAATTAAAAAGTTGATTCAATTTAAATTAACAGGAAAATATACAAAAATAGGACATTAAATAAGGTTGGGGATTTCTGAAGAATCTATTTTGATTTGGGAATTGAGTGGTAAAATCAGCTGGGTTGAAAAGATTGAATACAGTTACCATAAGCTAGGGAACTAGAGGTTTGAAGCCTTTCCAAGCCAATGGCATTAAACCTAACCTTTTCACAATAAAGGGAAAAGACTTTGCAAAAAAGGCATTACTGCATACACAACCACCTCAAATAATGTATAATAAGAGGTCATGGGAAAAGAGGGTAATGGGAAAAAAAGTATGATCACAGAGAAAATAGTGTTTTAAAGTCAGGTTGAGATGGAGTTTATAAGAAGGTATAAAGTGTCTGAACTTGTCTTAGCTCAGCAGGCTCGTTTATGCCCTCTTGCTCCAAATGGAAGTTAATCCAAGGTTCTCTGTGACTATTTACTTCTGAAACTCCTTTTTTTTTTCATTTTTTTTTTTTCCCCTCCAGTTTAGAATACACAGAACCAATTTATCAATGCTATTTCTTAGGCCAATATTGTCTTTTTATTTAAGTCTCTCTTCCCCTTTTCTGACGTTCTCAGAAGAGGAGTATGATATCTTTAGTTTTTCCTCTGCTTTTTTTTCTGTATATTATGCTTTTTAAAGTTTCTCTTAGGCCTTGAATGAAGGTAAAAGTAACTGTAGCCATTACCAAGCTGTGCTGCTACAAACAGCTATGTACAAGCTCTGCTGTAAGGAATAACTGTACTGATAGGCCTGACCCATCACTTTGTAAATTTGGCTTTTCATGGCTCCATAACAGCAGTGATCCCATGATAATCAGCTAATACACCCCACAACTTCTGTAGTTTTCCTGATAAGATTTCCCAGAGTGGATATATCTACGTATAAGCTGTTAATAATACTAGGATGAGTGAAGAACATTTTTCAGATGAAACATTATGTTGATTATTTCTAGTTGAGGACTTGGAAATAAGTTGTTAGTTATTCAGTTTTTCTGGAAACTGGACAAACGACATCCTTAAGTTACGGTTTATCAGTTAGTAAGGCCCTGATGCCCTCTTTAAGTGGGCTAGCAGGAAAAATTATGCTAAATGATTATCACATAGAGGTCAATAGCTCTATAAAAGAGCTTATTTAATGTGCTCTCTGTGACTTTCAGTATCTAGAATATCTTCTCAAAACCTATATTTCTACCTGATCTGGTCTTAGCTAATTTCTTGCTATAATTAGATTTCTCTCATTAATCCTTAAATAAAGACAATTTTGATTTTCCCCTTTAGTTTTTTATTTACTCTATGAAATACATAAAAGCTATCTTTACACCTTCCTCCTGTTTTGTTTATGTGTTTGTTTGCTTTTGTTTTGTTTTCTTAACAGAGAAAGACCAATCCTACTATTGATTTATTTTTTATATTTATCTCTTTGAACACATGCTTCAGTTTTAACACACAGGTTTGAGGAGACAGCACTATTTTCAGGTTTGAACCCTGATAAAAAAGCATGACACAGAGGGAGAAGGAGTAAAATGCCTGGAAAATTAAGAGTTATGGCAATGTAATGACCCAAGAAGAAAGCACTTCCACTGCAGAGAATTCCCAACAGTAATTTCGGAAATCTCATTACAGACAGATCTTCTGTTACTTCAAGGATGGTCTCAAATACAATTCTCCTTCATTTCTGTGTAATAATAATAAGCTCTATCTGCTGATTAAGCACCAACTCTTGAATGTCTGTGATTCAGGATATTTTGTAGAAAACATGAACGTAGTACACCAATTAAATTTCCTATAAGACTGGATTACCACAGTTTTGTTTGATCGAAGCTTGTTTAGTGTTTGGCAGGGTAGCAAGTAGCAGAAAGAGATGTAATATTCTTCTGTCTTTAAGTTCAAGTATTACAGTTCTATTACAGTTTTGGCTTGGAAAGCCAAAATTAGCTGTTTCATGTACTTGGGGAGAAAGAGAAAGACGCTTGTTCAAAAGCTCGACAGCTGGCTTTTCCTTTTGAAAATGAAGGGAAAAAAAGAATCAAAACAAGTAATCCTACTCCTAGCTATATTATCCTTTCCTCAAGTTTTGCTTCTTCTAGTAACTGAAACTAGATGTCATTACTTATTTCTATCTATTTAGAGATGGCTGCTCTTAGTAGCTTGATGATAGGAGAGTAGAGGACCCAAAACCTACTCAATACAAAATATTTAAAGGAAAAAAATGGATGGTGACTGAATGGTTGAGTAATTCAAAGTATTCCTCAGAGATGCTTAAAAAAAATTACTGTACATTAATTACAGTTAATTACAGTTGTTTCTGTACTTGCACTGCATCAGTAATTAAAAAAAAACAAAAAAAACCAACGCCATCAAACTGCTATTATAAATGCTATTGATATATATTTGATAACATCTTTATTATTTTTCCAAGCATCTATTTTTTTCTCTCTTTAAGTATATCATAATATTTATAAAAATGTTATTGCACTTTCTAAAAAATTACTGCTGACTGATCTGCTATTTCAAAGGATTAATTCTGGATGAAGGAAAAGCTTCCACTCTCTGATTGTTTCTCACGGGTGCAGATGTCTTCCTTCCTTTAAGTTAATAATTTCATAACTGGTGATATGGCTGATTTGCTCATAAAAATAAGGGCACTCTGGTTCTATATGTTATTTATCATTCGATTTCACAAAGAGAGCACATTTTGATGTACAAATCCATCCTCAAACAAATCTGATTCCTTGCTAATCCATAGCATATTTTGATCTTTACTGGGTAATGAAGTCTTCATTTCTATGTGTAAAAAAATCTCATGTATAATACAAACAACATTATCTCTAAAACTGTGATACATCATCATACATGCAAAACCAAAGCCTTTGGTAAGACAGCCTGGCAAGTTAGATGAACCACTTCAATTTTCCATCAATCAAATTATAGTTTATTGTTCAGCTGAACTACCTCAGGCAACACAAATCTAAAAACTGTCATTTTGGAAACATTACATTTTTTTTCTGTCACATTATAACCCAAGCCATGGCCATAAAAAAGAATGTCATACCATTACTGACTGTAATATTCCTTAATTTAAGAACAGCTAATTCATTGGTAGCTTATGCAGCATTCCTAGTATTTGGAGCTTATAGCAGTATTCAGTTACAGTAATCATATCAAACTCCATTAGTTACATTTATTATTTTTTAAATAATGGTGATTTTTGAAAATTCAATTAAGAATAGAATGCTTGTTTATAGCAGCATTTTAATGTCCATATTAGAAGTAAGGCTTACATTTCAGAATCATCTAAAATTTCAATTGTTTGGTTTCTATGAGCAGTAAGCTGTAGGGAATTTAATTAAAAATTAGGCTTCTATGACATATATTGATGAAAGAATCAACTGTCTTGTTTTCTATTTCTTTGCAGCAGATATCTTCACTGTAAGGCTCAAAAGCTAAAAATTAATCTAGTAAACATTAGAAGTCTGTTTGTATTCTGTCACCTCAGGTGTACTTGCAGTCTTTTGCACGTTGAACCTATGAAATTCCTCTAACATTGAAAACAAACAATGTACATTTTGTACATTTTATTCATACATTTGTTCATTTTGTATGTATTATTTGCTGTTCACCCTAAATTTCTAAATTATAACTTCATGGCGTGGTCTTATTTATCCACACTATGTTGAAGTGACTATACATGTTAATGTGAGAGTAAAGATGAGAATTACAAGCAGGATAAGGTGCATTTCTTCTCTGGCTAAAATATGTAAAATCAAGGGTCTGAAAAGAAAGAGACATAATAATATGGATATGGATATGCTCCCCTTGCCATCTGTATACTTAAATACATAATTGTTACCCAAGGAAAGTATAAACCTAGTTAAGACGTAACTCTTTAAATAATGTATGATGGATTTTTAAGATAACTGAAATGTTGTAGGAACATACATTTCACTGCAAAGATATATATCATGAAGACACCTGTCTCCCCTTAATTGACTACCTGCTAAAAGAAAAACCTGCTGAAAGAATAGATTTACTGTGCAGCGAGGCAATGAATTTAAGAAGTCTCTGCTGAATAAAAAACTAGTTCCATTGGTTGATCTGTCCCCCGTTCTTTAACAAGTTCAGACATATTAACTGATCTTTTATGTGCTTTTATGCACCATTTATTTTTGAAAAATCCAGAATTTTCCCTGCAACAATTACTTATGCACTGAAGTCATAAAATTCATGTTGTTGTTCATCAAATCTTTGCTAAGCAGTGTTCAGCAAAGATTATTGTACATACTTAGAAAGTATGTGCAGAAAAGCGGAGGGAAATCAATGCAAGAACTAGTAAGTGGAATGAATTTAATATTGTGGTAGTTCTATTTACCTTTAAAAAACTGTTGAATTTAATCTGATTATTTTATGTAAAATGCAAGTTTATACATGGAACTTATTTTTGCCTTTGTGATATCTACAAATACTGATTAAATTTCTGGATCCAATTGCTTCTCTGCCAGCCCATTACATTGCAAAATTATGTGTGATAGCACATAGAATAAGAGAAGAGTCAGATCCTCGTATACTTCTGCTAGAAGGTCAAACTAAGACTCAGCGTGCATGAGAGTTCCCACGAAAATAGACATACCAGCTCTAAATTAGTGTTTTAGTAACTTAATTCCCAATTTAACTGAAAAACATCACATGGATGAATATCTTAAGAGGCAGTTAGAAAAGTTACGCATCAGATATCATTTTCTAGTAAAAGAGCTATTCCTACTAGTGTTATGCCTGTCCTTTAACAGCTTTTTTTTTTTTTTTTTTCTTTCTATGCTATTTTGTTTCTCTTCCAGAAGGAAATTGTTTTGCTTTGAGCTTAAAGTGACCCCCTAAGCAATTTGCTGTCTCAGATATAGTTTTCCAGATCAAAAGGAACCCTGAGAATATCATGATCTTCATTCACTGGGCAGGTAATGCAGAGATAGAAAGAGGTTGTCATAAAACCAGTCACATTACAAAAGCTATGACTAACACATCTAAGACTAAGTAATATGGGTTAAAATCACTTCCTCTCAAGTGAAAACATGGTTTTTGTGACTCATTCCATTGACTGAATATATGTATATTTTCACTGTGCCTATAAGTATTCTTGTTATATCCTGTTTTGCCAGAAGCTGAACTTTCCCTACTGTGACACTAACTGCTGGCAGTAGAAGCGCTTAAATCTTTGGCATATTCAGCTCTGCAATAAAATCAAGGGTGTTTCCTAGATACAGTATAATTAACTTCAAATGCCATGTTATAATTATGCTCAGGGTGTGACAAAGTACTTCTGAGTGAAGACTTGTGCTGTTCAAAATGCACTTTTTTTTTGAGTTTAGATATTATAAATGTTTCAGAATATAACAGACAGCACCAAACCAAAATCCTTAAATTCTGAATCTTAGTTTTGCAATAGGAGATGGATTAGATTATTCATTTTCAAATTCATTTATACTCACACTAATTAAAACATGAATGGAATCTAGGAAGTAATAGCCACATTTTGCCTAGTTATATGTAAGAGTATACATTAGGATTTTTTCAGTCTCAGCAATCATATACAGAGCTTAAGGATAGGAATGTTGAAGCTCCCTAGTAGTTGGAAATGAACATCATAAGCATATGGTCATACTTGTTTCAGATCCTTTAAAGAGAATTCAAACAAACAGATTGAAATGAACATGTTCTTCTAGTTCACAAGTATGGCTTCCAAAATAACTTTTCATCTTTCAATCACACCAATCAAATAGCCTCTACAAGACACTAACAGCTTTAAATTTACCTAGGAAGCATATGCAGTCTATCTCGTTTATTTTTTATTGCCATTATTTATCTATCTATCTTTCTATCTATTTATTTATTTATCTGGTATTCCAACAAAACTAGCTATAGACAGGTCTCTTCTTGAGAGGTTTATCTTTGTCCATCAGTTCAAATGACAGACAAGAAGGCTGCTATCCAAACTGCGTATGTTTAAATGCCATTTTAGCCAAACCTATACGACCAATCTCAGAAGAGACTTGACCAGGAAAATAGACAGTATGCTCCTGCTAAAACTTAGCCAGGTTTTGAAATGGGCTGCCTAAACTACATCCCTGGGCTCAAGTGTGGACTGTGGCTCAGTCATTCGGACTCTATTGTGCTCAAGGCAGAATTTCCTCCAGAGAGAAATGTTTCTTTCAGACACTATGTTTAAATAAGAATGTTTGAATATGCTCCTCTGTTGTCAGCACAGGACAAAAGGTGCTCAGAATCACACCTCAGCTGCTGTCCTTCACTATCAGCCTTCTAGAACACATGGAATTTTTAATTTTCTTATCAATCACCTTGCACTGGAAGTAGTATAAGTAGAAGGGAATATGGTTGTACACATAGAAATGGGCACAGAAAGTGGTTCACGCAATTCCACAGAGAAGACATTTTTAGTAGTTACACAGTCCAGAAAAAAATGAAATGAAAATGTGGATGCATTCTTGACAATAATTCATGGACAGGTCTCATTTATGATGTTATTATAATGGCATGATCTCATTACAGACTTTCCCATCAATTTATAAATAGTGAAAAAATCAATAAATAGTAATTTATTCAATTTTTCATCAAGCCAATGTGTTGGTGTAGGAATATGGTAGATCCCCAGGCATTCAGATGATGCTCATGTCTTTCCTTCTGTGAGATCCTTTTTCATCTCTGTCACATTTTGAAATGGCTACAGTTGTTTCAAAGTAGAGGATCAAATGAAGAGTGAGTAAGGTTTTTAACCAGGCAATCATTTTTAACTATCAAAATTCTTTCAATTCTCTATAGATACATATCAAGAAGAACTGCATTTGAAAAGTCCAACCAGAGCTTTAAACATAAAAGAGAAAAATAAGGAATTTCTTGTGACAATATTATATGATTGGATCATTAGAGTGTTCTACAAAAACTTCATAAATCTGAATCCACACATAACTTGTAGAGCATATAAGTCTTACAGCATTACAGATGAAGGTTAATCAAAGCAATACTTTCTCTTAGTTTTGTGAGCAGGGAAGAATATAGGGGAAGGAAAAGACAAAAAGTTTCTTTAAACAACTACATGCAAGGAACTGAAAAGTACTTTGATACTACTTTCCTGAATAACAATGTACTCTTTTTCTATGGAGGATGAATGTGTAGTTCAGAATCTTTGTGTTTCTAAATGTATGAATCCTACACAAATGATGAATTTGGAGTAGTACCAGCAAATAAATCTTAACACCTTTTTCATTTGTTAACACATGAAATCATACTTTTAACATGAATTGCTATGAAATACCAAAGAATAAGAAGCCAGAAAATGAGGGGTAGATTGAAAATATATCATATTGTGGAAAAATAACCTAAATGTTCTAGTATTTATGAGGGTGCTTGCTCCCAGTTCTGACCTTTTTTCCAGGTTTGAATTTGCAATAAGAAGGATGTATCCCCTTTTGGAAATATCTTTAAGAAGTTTTGTGAACATGTGCTGAATCAAAAGCTTCAGACTGTAAGGTCTTTCAAAGTCTTTTTTAAATTTTATTTATTTTTATATTGTAGTTCCTTTCACTACAACTCATTTTCATGATGGTTGGATGAACTGTTCAAGAAAAAAAACAGAGTAAACCTGCCCAGAGTTCACTGGTTAAAAATTTTGAACTAAACTGAAGCACATTTTGTAGTGTTTATTCTTGGCTTCTGTTTTAGAAACTCAGAAGCACCAGAGGTTTGGTGGCATACAAATATCTTTTGTGTGTGCTTGTGGGTTTTTTTTTTTTATCTTTTTAATTTCTTTTTTTTTTTCCAGTCTTATTCCTTTTTTTTTTTTTTTTTTTTTTTTTTTTTTTTTTTGTACTGCACATGGAAACAATGTTCACTCTGAAATACTTAGCTTGAAGGTGACACAACAGGTCAGTAAGCAGAATGTGACTCTCCCAAAGGCATAGAATCTCTTTCTGTATATGAAATAAACTAGTATATTATTAGTTTATTTTATAATATACTCCATTAATTGAATTTTGTATTTTGACTGGCAAATGGCTAGTCAAAGATATATATTCTGGAAGCTTCATAATTTCTGAAATTTTGAAATTCCTGAAAATTTACTCTTCATACAGACTGTTGACTTATAATCTTTTCTCTCTCCCTTTGCATGAACTATATATTTACTTAACACAATGCATATAATATGATATCAGATGGGCAAGCAAAGATTCATATTTATTAAAGATGACAGGGTTAAATTATACAGAAATGAGACCAATTGTATATATGATGGCAACATATACAGATATATGCAATATATACAGAGGCAATCAACAGAATCAAACAAAAGAGAGAACAGTTATGATAAAGGTAGTCAAATAAACATTGTTATAAATGATCTTCACATTCCCTGGTAGTAAGAAAAGAAGCATTCAAGGTATTTAAAAATATATATTTAATCAATATTATGGAAGATTTCTGATTAAAATACTACTGGAACTGGTTGCTCACTTAGATTAAGGAATCTCCTGTAACATCTAATTTTAAGAAAATTTTAGGCAAATATCTGTCAGCAGCACTGTGTCTAATTGATCTTTTACAGAGCAGGAGAATAGATTAGATGACCTCTTAAGATCCCTTCCAACTCAACTTCTCTCCAAAGCTCTGATTGTAAAGAATCCGATACAAATGTTTCTCAGCCATTTTTTGCCTGTTCACGTAGTTGGTTATTTTATGATTCTATGAGAGAGCAGTGAACTGGAAGGAACTGACAGCAAATGTTTTAATTTGGCAGTTTTGGGGGAAAATCTTTGTGCTTGTTTTGATCTCTGTAATTGGCAGAAAATACAAACAAAAAGCTGCCAAAATATCTTTGAGACAAATTCAGTCAAGTACTTCTCTTTCAATATGAGACACACAATTTGGTTTACAGCCAATTTCTGATCTGTTTACTGAAGTATTTCACATTACCACTTTGGAAATCAATTTTGATATATGCATACATAAAGACATACACACATGGACACACACATACATGCACACTTTCTTTCAGGAGTCAAACTGAAGTAAAAGGGAACTTTAATTTTATCATACCAGTGCACAAAAAAAAAAAAAAAAAAAAAAAAAAAAAAGTAGCTGTAGTTAGAATCAGTTACAAAAAGCCAAGATCAGGCCAATGGTCATATCTATTCATTAGATTTGTTAAAATATCAGTTTATAGTTAAAACTGCACTCCTGAAGAATTATTTGATAGTTATGAAATGGCACAATGCCTATCTTCGAAGTGAAGAATTCCATTTCAGGTGATCACAGGAAAGCTGAAAAACACCAACCCTTGTTTTGGCTTTTCAGATGAAACAGTTGGAGATATGGAGGTTTGGCAGCCTCAGAATCCAAATTTGGGATCCAGGATGATTTCAGCTGTACTATGTTCAGTTGTTCTGTGAGCAATGGTGAGAAAAGTCAGACTGAAAGGGGGCCTATGCTCTCCAAAATGGAATGGCTGGGACTCCTCATTACTTTGCATACAGAAAGCAGAACAAAAGCTTTTTATCCAATGCACACTCATAAATCAAGAAGAATATCACCATAACTGCTGTCTGGGAGTGTACAGGAGTCCAATGGATAGATTTTCAGCTAATCTGGTTTAGGTCAAGTACATTTGGACACCAGTCAGATAGTATATGAAAAAAGCATCACATCTGGGGAAATCCAGGTACACTGAAATCCTACATATAAAACCAGGGCAAAGAAGAGAAGAACCTTTCAGTTCTAGTTCACTCTTCCCAGTAAATAAATCTGACATTACCTAGAGAATATAGAAGTTTTGAAAAATTACAGCTCTTTCAAGCCTCTGTTATTAAGAACTGTGATCATCACTGATTGCAGCAGGAAAACAGGTATTTGCAGCTACTTTTCTTCCTAAGACTATAAGGTGTCAGGCAGTGATCCAAGTTACTTATCTATTACAATATTGCTTTACTCACTTGCACTCTTTCTCTTCTACCATCATCACCACCAAAAATAAAAGTGGGCATTACAAGATTTTCTCCTGAGGACCTCAAAATTGTAACTTTATGGACATGCATTTCATTAGTCTTTGAATATCCATCATTTTGATTAATAATTCTCACTTCAACCATCTTTTATAGTCATTTGTGCCAATAGCTGCTTTAAACTTTGAAAACTGAACCTCTGAATGACAAATATAAAATTTTGGGGTACCATTTATTATAATGTATTCACACTAAAGAAATGCAACTTAATATAATCTTATCAATAGGATTACCAATAACTGTTAGGTCATTTTTTAATCCTTTTTTATTCTTCAAAAGAGAGTACATTAGTAGGTAAAACATAGTAGCATCAAACATTATAATTATACCAGATGTTAACAGGCTTTAGACAATTGTTATTCTGTGAACAAGTAGCTTTGAAATATCATAATCCCATTTTTTTTAAAGCTATGCCAGGAACTATAAGAAATAAGTATGCTGAAACCAGAATAATTTGGAACAGTTCTGGTGTGGGTGTAAGGCAAAAGGTTTTCAACAAATCAGCACAAATAGTTTGAATACAAATGAACAATTTGTTCTTGAAAATGTTCATTCCATCTTGTTTTACTATTAAGCACAGTTAGGGACAATTGTTACAAAATTTTGATGAATATCATGAAAACTTTGGCAGTGAAACTAGTAAGAATACACTGGAGGAGGGTGACACCCCTTCCAATTTTCTGGTCAATATTTAGAATAAACTGAAAAAATATAAAAATATATCCTCAGTTTTACATAAAACTGAAAACAAGACAACTGGGTACACTGCATACTTTTCTTCATATTACAAGTACTGAGTCCTAGATGATAGTATTTGTAGATTCAAATTCATAGTAAGCTCCACAAGGTGTCTATGTCTATGTGTAGAATAAATTTAATGATGAGTCTTTAGAAAATGACTGCAGATCTCCCGGCAATTTCAGATATTTTGGAAGCTAACAACAACCTCAAAGAAGAAAGGATTTCTTTCTGTGTCTGCAATTTCAGTGCCAGTTATACTAGATTTTTTGATTACCCGGTAGTAATTTGATTTTGTTCAAATGGGGGTAAGCCACTGCTGAACTATCCAGAATTTACCATATAGCATTTATCATAGAATCAATCATAGAATCATAGAATGGCCTGGGTTGAAAAGGATCTCAAAGTTTCAACCCCCCTGTTGTTTGCAGGGTCACCAACCACCAGATCAGGCTGCCCAGAGCCACATCCAGCCTGGCCTTGAATGCTTACAGGGATGGGGCATCCGCAACCTCCCTGGGCAACCTGTTCCAGTGTATCAACACGCTCTGTGTGAAAAACTTCCTCCTAATATCTAACCTAATCTCCCCTGTATCAGTTTAAAACCATTCTCCCTTGTCCTACCAGATTCCTGTACTGGTAGCAGCCACAAAGATAGTTGCTAAAATTGTTATTAAAATAGAGGAAAAAATTAACAGGAGACTTTACCCATGTAGCAGCTGAATTAAACAAAAAATTGTTTGTTTTCTTGTTCATTTCATTTTTATTTTTTCTTTCTTTTCCACTTTTATTTTTGGTAAAGCATTTAGTTGAAAGATCAGGACAGTATCTGAGTCTGTGTTTTATGAACAAAGATCTGCTACATTTGATAATAATGGGAAATACACCTTTAGTCAAGTGGCATATATTTTATTATATTTTTTCTTGCATATACTTGATTTTTCTCTGCATTTGCTTTACTTACAGTGTAAAATCTACTACACATTTTAGGAAAGAAATTATGTGAAAACTGGTGTAAAAAATATTTGTTCAACTTAGCAATTATAAACAGTTCTATAGAGTAGAGTACGTTATTAAGGTCATACCGCAGTATACAGTCACACATTAAAAGAAGATCCCTAACAATGGTTGTTATTGTGTATTTTTTCTATTAAAAAATACCTTCTTGAAAAAAAAAAAAAAAAGAAAAACAACTTGATTTTTGTACAGGATTTTCCAATACATTTTGAAGATCTGTAGAGTTAGATATGTTTGGAAATGGCAAATCATAGACCTGAGAGAATGCAGTAAATAGTCTTACTATGAATAACAAAAATATTGACGACTATTTGGAAAGATCAGCAAGTAGATACCAAATAGAGATTTACAAATGAAGTCTTAAACTGAATCAAAGTGCAAATAAGAAGTCAAGACAATCTTCACAAAAGTCAAATGCAGCAGTGTGACTGCCTAATAAGCTGCCTGACTGACCAAGAATACCACCAGGTGAAAAAAAAGAATCACTTCAAAGAATCAGGAGGGTGTCTTCAACAAGTTAGAAATTGGTTTTTGACCTTTCTGACTCATGTAAGCTTTCAGGATTCCCACCTGTGGTTTCTTTTCTAAATGATTTGATGATAATAAAAGATAATATTTTTCTTCTTTTAAATGGAAGAAACTCCTCCCTTTCTGAATTGGCTTTAACACTGCTCAAGTCAGCTTTTGTCCAGTAGTGCCTTTTAGGGAGGGTAGAAGCAAGAATAGTATCAACTATATTTCACCACATTGTATTTCCCATCATATTAACAACTTGGGTAATAGAAATGTTCACTATAATTACACATAAATATATAAATACTGTAGTATGAACAGTAATTTTTTTTTTTTTTTGTGTGTGTGTGTGTGTTAGATAATTTCAGCATGAGTTGTGTTTTTTTAAAAATAGGATTTCCTTTCTAAAATGTACTATTTATTAATGATAAATGTTCTCATATGTTAAAGATTATAAACATTGCTGGAACAGAAGTCTCACTTTAGCAAGCACTGTCACTCTTGCCCCTTTGAAATGGGCACACCTAATCAGAAAAAGTCTCAAATCTCTGGCTGTCATGGTTTTATGATTTTTGGTTATTCTTATTCCACATTATAACACCATGCAGTGCACTGGCCAGCTGTGAAGTCTTGGATTTAACTCTAAAAAGTACACTTATTTTTACTTTAACATAAAATGCCAGTGAAAGCAAAACTTAAGGATCACCATCCTTGGAATTCCATTTTTAATGATAAAGAGCACTCTTCTCAATTCTTCTATAAATAATAAGGTATTTTGAACAAAACCTTTGTCGCTGAGATCAGAGGGCCTCAATATATTTATGACATAGATTTTACAAGACTAAATCTCTGAAATAGTCCCATTGTAGTTACCCTTAGATAAAAGCATAAATTGGAAAGAAAATAAAAGCAGTCAGGAACACCAGAACTTTGATTCAACTGGGAAAGGATGACTTAGTAAAATATTAGAATCCCTAAGTGAGACAAAACTAGTGGATGACTTTTTAGAAAATCCTAAAGGATGCTAGGATCTCACAATTCTCCAATTTTATTGAGAATGAGGCAACCTTATACCATAATTCTTGATCTCACTGTATATTATCAAGATGGTTGCAACTTCCTTCTTGCAGTTTTTAACTTTGATTCTGCAGCAACACTTACAGCAGGTCATCCAGATATTAATAGCTGTTAAGAATGAGAAAAAAACACACTTGAATGAATACTTATTAGAAATTGAAAGCAATTTGATGACAGGAGCTTAGAGATCACATACAATATTGCTGAAAGTGCAAAACAAAGTAATTATAAAACTTTTAAAAGCTGTGAGAACTTAATAAAATGTTTAATTGTTGATTCTATAAATCACTGTTGTTTTATTTCCTTAGATATCTCCACTGCTTAAATAGTATAAATAAAGTTTCTCTATACAATGATAGAACGATAGGCTGAGAGAATGATAGAATGATGGAATGATAGAATCATAGAATCATAGCATAGTTTGTGTTGGAAGGTACCTCAAAGATGATCTGGTTCCAACTCCTCTGCTATGACCTGGGTAGCTACCCACTAGATCAAGCTGCCAAGAACCCCATCCCACTTGGCCCTGAATACCTCCAACTTCTCTGGGCAGCCTGCTCCAGTGCCTCAGCATTCTCTGAGTAAAGCATTTCTTCCTAAGATCTAACATAGATCTCCCCTCTTTTAGTTTATAAATATTTCCTCCTTTGTCCTATCACTGTCTTCTCAAGTAAGAAGTTGGTCCCCTTGTTGTTTACAAGCTCCTTTTAAATACTGAAAGACTGCAATAAGAACTCCCCAGAGCCTCCTCTTCTCCAAATTGAACGAGCTTTGTGTTTTGCTAGCACTTTACTGGAACAGTGACGTTGCTTTCTACTTGCTACGTTCTAAGAGGATGAATGTTTTTCGTAGCATTGGCTGGACACATAGAGTGGAACTGCACATGCATTTCTCTCTTTTTTTTCTCATCAGACTTCAGTATCTGACCAACTGCTTCCCCACAAACTACCTCTAGTTTTTAGTGCACTAGACTTCCTAATTTTCAAGAAGATTCTGAAAAGTGCTGGTGGAATGTCTGTTCATCCTCAGTTTCTTAGTGCAGTTCCAAGATTCACTACTGTCATTCTGGCTGCAAAGATTTTAAGAGGGGGAATTTTCTAGCTTGGTGGGACACAAATATATTTTTAAGCACAAGGAAAGCTAACCTGAATTTGGGAATATGAGAACAAATTTTATATCTGTACCTCTTTTAAGGATGTCTTTTGCAGCATTTTATTTGTAGATTGTAAGGAAGGGTGCAATGTACTGAAAAACCAAAACTGTATTTGAGATAACTTTATTTTCTTGTATAGAGAATATTTAATGCAAAAACTTTAATTTACTGAAATGAAAAATCATGTACTACGTTAACTTATTAACTTACTAATAGGAAAATGCTAAGAGTAGGATGAGCAAACTTTAAGCTGAAAACAGCAACATAAGTATGTTTCAGAATGTTTCAGATGTTTAAAATGCAACCTTCTGTTCAGTGTTTAAGACTGTGACATAGTGTAGCACAAGCAACTTTAGGGTCTTCTGGGTAAGGCTGAATACAGCTCCCAAAGTAGCCCACAGAAAAACTCCAACTTACATTACAGAGAGTAGAAACAAGCAGCCCTAAATTAGTAATAGCTGACATGTCATTAGATTTATCTTCTGCAGCCTACGACCACTTCTGCGTGGCATGATTCATTGCAGCTCCCAAAGTAAATTATGGATCCAGTAGAAACTGCTAGTTCCACATTGCAAGTTGTAGTGACTTGAATTTCTGTTCTACTTCTTTTTTTTTCTTTTAACTATAGACATCAAGTTAGCAGTAAAAGTACTGTTCAGTTCTCCATCTCTTTGCACATTTTATCAGCATTCAGTTATTCCTTTTCCGTTTCACAGAAAATTTCCCACCACCTCTCATTTCTGTATTGTAGTAAACTAAAATTCAGAAATTAAATTCTCCTTTCTTCAATCTTTCATAGAATTATAGAATCATATAATAATTTGAGTTGGAAGGGACCCCTGAAGGTCATCTAGTCCAACTCCCCTGTAATGAACAAGGATGTCGACAACTAGGATATCCCTGAGATCAGTTGTTGAGTTTTGTTATACAAGTGTTGATTTCAGCCCGAGAGATGGCCAAGTTTGATGCAGAGTAAAGTGAGTTCTGTGTTGCTCTCTGACTCACTGTGATGAAAATGAAAATAAGTCGTCCTGATTTCTGGAGAGCTGACCTTTCATGAGAATCTGTTCTCATTAAGCAAAATTCCTAATGAAAGTAAAAGCACAATTAATGACCACATGATTTTATCAAAAGCAGTAATCACTTAATTAAATGAGATACTGTTGATTATGCAAATAAACAACCATACTGGAAAGCTTGCATATTGTCTACAACAGTACATTCATATTGTTATTTATGTTAAGATACTGATCAGAGTTGGATCTTATTACCATAGATGTTATACAAACAAAAATTACAGGTTTGCAATATAAAGTGTTACAAGATAAAATAAGAAGCAAATCATAGAAAGATATCATGGATCCAAGGAAATTTTGTCCATATCCAGTTTATTCATTATCTAACAACATTTATAGTCATTATAATTTTGCCTTTAGAAATCAAAGGATTGTTTTAACCTGAAAATAGTGCAGTAACCACCTACTAAGTCAATCCTAGCAATTAAATTAAAAGCTTCGCCATGTAACAGTTTTGATATTACAAGCATATTTATTTTACTGAAGAAAAGATGGTTGGCCAAAGTAGAGGAAATAACAGATTGCAGTGGGCTACACACTCCCAGCAAAGTCTTTAGCAAAACTAGAAAATCTTGTCAATTAGTTGAAAAGATCCACAGCATGCACACACAATCTGAAATTACTGATAAGAGTCTCAAAAGACATACCACAGCACAAACCACAGAGGAGAAAAGTAAGTTTCACTTTGTGAAGAAGATAATTAAAACCTATCATTTACAAAAAGTCAGTGGAAAGGCCACTTCCCAGAATAAATCTGTTGCCCCTTCCCTGTCTTGCCTATTTGTCCATTTGCTTGTTTTAAAAATCACTTCTGTTTCTTTTATATCTAGGAAATAATAACACGAAGGAGAAATAGTTTACTGCCTATCTAACATAAACAGTTGAATTGTCTAAGTTCTAACTGCCACTACGTACACAATGTAATGAGAAATACAGAAAACAGAAGAAAAACTACTTAAGACAATACATGCCTGCAATTCAATATGAAGACTATACCAGTGACAGAAAGCCAATCAAGATTCCAATATGTAACACAATCCTGGGGTGATACTTGTCATAATAGTAGCTTACACAAAATAATCTTTTGGTCAGAAAATGATATCTTTCACTTAAAGATCTCAGCAGGCTTGAGTTTTACAATATAGAGTGAATTCTGCTCTGTTTTTAAATTTAAATTTAATTTTTTTAGTAACAATGAATTAGACTGAAATGCTGTAACAGGATTTGAGATCACTGATTCTAAAGCAGTTTTATACTATGCTCAGACTGAATGTGCTGTATACTGTTCAGTGATGGCAAAGAACACTTTCATTATGAGTAGCACTGCAGTATTTTATTCAACAATAGCAAAAACAGAAGGCCACTGTACAGGTTGGAGTTGCTCCCATGAAACAGTAGCATTGCATCTCTGTTTTTTTTTGCCTGGGATTTTTTGTTGTTTGTCTGTGAATATGATGAATGAATTCAGAGCTTAAATATTTTTTTATTCATCTCTTCATTCTTTGTAATAGTCACAGACTCAGTGTGGCCATAGGCAGCAAATAGTTGGAAATTTTATATAGGAAAATAACAACAGGAATTATGCTTTGAAAGATTTTTTGAAAATTTTTTGCACTTTGCTATATAGCTGTTGTAAATGTATGTACAACAGAAAACATTACAGTGTGTTAATTTGCTATTCTGTATGGATTTGTAACTTAAATCCCAAGGCTTCTTTTCCACTGGATTTTCTTTTTTATAAAGTTGCTGAGATAGTGTTTTGTTTCTTCCTTCTCAAAAAAATAGACCCACTTTTGTAACCTGTTTTGAAGTAAATTTCTAAAAGCAGTTAATAGAAGACACAATTACAAACTCAAACAATGAACATTGAAATTAATTCATCAAGTTGATATCCATGAGGAAGATGAGCTTGTAAATACGAAAATTCTACCTTAAGCACCACTTTTGATATGTAGACCAGAACACTCTTTCAAAGGAAGGAGACATTATATTTCACGTTTTCCACTAGAGTAAAAAATCAAGTTTCAAAGCTTCCCAAGCATAATGAAACATGTGTGCATTTGCCTTTCCACGTGTTGCTGTTCCACCATAGAAAGTGTTATCTTCCAAGCTTTGTGAATGCTAGATTTCAACTGACCATTCCCTGCTTGATCAGTTATCCTATTACTGAATAAAAATGAAAGCAAACCCAAACAGCATTAAGGTTTTGTGTATTTTTACAAAAAAACAAAGCTGATATGACTTTCCCAGCTGAAATCACAGCCAATAATTATATAGTATATTATTTACAACTTGTTTAGCCATTGCATTGCACTCATTTTTTAATGGGTTAAGCTAAAAGACCTGACATAGATAAAGTTCTACAACTTACTTAAGAAGGACTATCAAAAAACAAACAAACAAAAAAACAACAATAACAACAAAAAAGACAGGATTTTTCTCTACTGCTCTCTAACGCAAATGTCAGTTATAAGCAGTTATGAAAACACGTTCTATAGACTTTACAGGCATTTTGGTATTCTATCCGATAAATGGGTCTTATGATTCTGTATGCGATAGAGAAAAGCTATATATAAAAAAAAGGCAGTGGAAGAATTTCCTGTATACGTGATTGTTTTCTGCATCTGCCAATTCAATAGCATTCTCAAATTTGCAACCAAAATAAATTTTGTTGCAGTCTTAAGACCACTACTTTAAAGTTTATGGAACATTTTTAGCAGCCATTGAATAAGAGCATTACTTTTGCTTCTGCAAGAATATAATTCATGTTACTGATAAGAGGAAGTGCCCCATATTCAAGCATAAATTAATTTCAATAATACCGAGTTAAAAAGGGGAATGTTAAGGTCAATCTTCCACTTTTTCAATTACTCTTTATAAAAAAGGATCATGCAAAAGAGAAGGACAGAATTTTTAGGGAAATACAAACCTAGGTTCACCTCTTATTCAATAAACATAAGGGAAGGAAAAGGATCCATGTCCAACCCTGGGAGAGAAGAGGCAGCTTTGCTTTCACACACACTACTCCAAATCTGGAGGTAATCCAACCAAACCACAGTGAAGAGCACCTGATGGCAGGCATACAAGGCCCAAGGTTTCTAAATGAAACATATATTCATACATTAATATCATCACAAATATAGTGGTACATAATGTTAGGCAACAGAAACACTTAGTGCTATTTCACAGTTTGTTCTTTGGACTCTACCTGCAGTGAAATCAAACCTCCATCTGGTGCAGATGATCTGTTTTCTCAAACAATAGTGTTTATCTATTTGTTTAAAGAATTTTTTTGCATGGTCTCTAGACACAGGAGTTCATACCTTATTTATGTATCACAATATATCTTCAGCTAACATGCTTACTGCTGGTAAATCCCTGCTTCATTTTGCTTCAAACCAACATCATATACCGTAAGAGAAAGAGGGCCAACGTGGTTCTCAGAAATCATGTAGTCATGAGAGTATACCTGCTGCTACAGATATGCACATGCATGCACATATATACACATGTACACACAAATGCACACAGACACACACACATGCACACAGACACACAGACATAAATAGGAAAAAACGACTCGGCAATTGCAAGAATCGCAATTTACCATGGAAGCCTCTACTTAATATTCCGCTTGATCTGCCAAGTTTATAGCCTGGCAAATCTGAATACAAATGTCGATGCAAATGAGGATTCATTATTCTTACATCGTCTTTGTGTTGAAGCTTAATGTAACTTGGTTCCTGTGGTTGCTCAGGGAATGTAGATTGCAAGACAGGAGAGAAAAAAAGCGACAAAAACCAGAAAAGCAAATAGAGAAAAGTATCAGAAATAGAAGTAAATAGAAAAAAAATATCCTGAGGTCTCAGACTAAGAAAACATCAAGCTAATACAGTATGTTCTTCCCCCATTTTCTCATTTAAGGTACATTTTCTACCATTATCAGCAGAGAAGGAGTTAACTAACCAAGAACAGTCTCCACAGAGCCAAAACACAACAATCCTCCTTTTACTGATTATACAATATTGTGCCCATTGTAAAGTCAGTGCCCTATTTATCTGAAAAATTCAACATTCTTTTGTAATTATAGAGCTCATTGGCTGGTAGAACCTGTACATTTAGATCTGTAAGATTATAAATGAATTCAAAACCACCCCACCAGTACTGCTTCTTTCATTATAAATTACTGCTGAATAATTCAGAAACACGTTAAGAAAACTACAGTACGATTAATAAACTACGCAATCAAAATCACAATAGTTTAAAGCAAACATTTATTGTCCCATTTATAGCCCAGCACAAGCAAGCGTTGAAAAGCATCAAATTAGAGAAAACATGAAATGCTGCAAAATTATAATTAGATCCTCAGCGTCACAGTACATTGTTCTGATGAATCTTTTGTACGGCAAGGTTATGCTTACATATAAATACCTTCTTGGTAAATAAAAATATACTGTAGGCTTGACTTTTAGGCAAGCTGTAAAGCTTAGCATATGCGATGATCCCAAAGTCAATGCTGTAAGCCTTGCTTCTTCATCCATAAATAAAGCACATTTGCATCCATTCAGTCAAATTAGCTCCATATAAAAAGGTGGTTATAATTAGCTCCTCTTTCAGGTTCACAGTTAAAACTCAAGCATGCCTGCCGTCTTGATTAAATCCACCATCGTCTTCCAATAGCTGGTGCTAATTCTTCTAAGGAAATATTCATTTGAGGTGTTATTTTATTCTGCACTGCTGTTAGTTGCCTAATTTACGCCAAGTCCCTGCAGTGCTTTCCTTAAGCCATCCTCTTTGTCTTCCCTTTGAAATTTACCAAATCTTACAAGAAATCAATACTTAATTGATTATTCACTTTTCTGCAGCTTCAAACAGCAAGCACGCATAAGATCCTGGAGTAGTCACCCGATTTCCAATGCAGGAGGTTGCTTGGTGGCAGGGATCTGCAAGCATCCAACAGCAGGCATTCCACGAAGCTGTGCAGTGGCGTTCACTGCCGGCATCCAATAAAGCAAATGAAGATACTCTAACGAAGCAGGAAAAGTTCCCATGTGAGACAGATCCATATCAATGCCTTAAATAGAAAGCCGAGGCTCTGGCTTTCGGATACAAGAGCACCATTCTTTGCAGCTACCCCTCTCCTCCTTTCTGCTTACCCTTTTCTTGCCGTGGCACTGAAGTGGAATATCCAAAGTGCCACCGAACTTGAAGAACTCCACGCCGGAACAGGGGCGAGACTTGTGCTGCACCTCTGACATAGAATAAGGATGGCAAGCACATAACATTACGAAATGTAGGACAAATTCAGGCGAGAGAGAGAGAGGGAGAGCAAGAGACAGATGGCGGATCTGGCTAGAAGCCAAAGCCAGTGAAATGAATTACACTGCTGAATAACTGTACACCATTGATTCTGCCACTTGTTGCTGCATGGCAAAAAAGGGCCTGACGTCGGCAGGAATCTCCTTGCATGTCACGCGTGCCGCAGATAACTTTTCGCATGTAACTTGCACCGCCGATAGCAATGCGCTACAAGAGCCAGGAAGGTCGCATGTGTGCATGTGTGTTCATGTGCATGAGGAAAAGCGTGTTTGTGCGTGTGAGGGAGAGCTGGGGAGAAAGCTGAGTGCGTGTGGGGGTGTGTGGGTCCGTGCTGGTGTGCCTAGGGTGTGTGTGCGCGCGCGCGTGTGCAGAGAGGAAAACAATCCCCGCAATCCAGCCATTTTGTTTAATGAAGAATGGAAGGCTGGCATTCAGAGACGTGGTTATGTGCCGCATATTAATGTGCGCTCTGTAGACATCCTCCCCCTTTTTACATGAGTGGCACAGGAGCGAAGCCCTCAACAGAGCAGCCAGCGTGGGAGCGGGAGCCCGTGAGGTAACATATCATCATTGAGCCCAGGGATGTGGCACACGGCGCTCTGCAGAGGAACAAGTTGCTGTCTGAGGAGGAGGAGGAGAAAAGCTGGTCCCACGCTTACGATGTGAGGGTGCTTTTGGAAAGATAGCCCGAGTCGAAGCAGACTGTTCAATAAATGCTTCATACCCAGGATGAAGGGAGACATTAGGGGATGCCCAGGGGGCTTTGGAAATCAAATACAATGTTTGAGTAGCACAATTTGAGGTACATTATAAAAAAGCAATTTGAATTGCCAATGAGGCGACACATATCTGCATGCTAATTAGACCTATGTCAAGCTTAGTCTGCCGGGTGGTGTTGATGGCTAGGAATGTGCTTGTAACTCTGCAGAGAGATTGTTTCTGCATAAATTATCAGCTTTGTCCTACTGATCATTTTCTGCAAACAAACATGAAATGCGAGATCAAAAGGCAATTCTGAAATTAAAATTATTGATTGATAAAGCCAAGATTTCAGAATCTAATTAGAGGAGGCACAAACAAAAGCTGATATTATTACAGATTGTGCCTGAGCTAGCAGCCAGATTGTGCAAGGTTTGTAATTTATCTTTGTTTATGCAGCCAGGATATTAAAAATGTAATTAAAATGGTAAAATGATCTGATCAGAAATAGCCACCTAGTGGCAAGTATATTATTTTAAATGGATTATAAAAGCATTGATCTGTGCAAATAAAAGGTTTTTTTTTTCATGACAAACACAGCAGCTCATTGAAACTTGCTGAGCAATTTGTCTTTTGCTAATAAGTTGTCTTTTGTGTTTTGTTCCATAGATAAGCAACATCATTTATAACCCTCATTTGCACACTAATAAACATTTTGTTATTACAGGTAGTGTTGGGAACATCTTTCACAAATTATGGCAGATGGAAATGGAAGAAACAAATAAACTCTTCTCTAGACATGCATATATGTTTTGTAAAATTAGAATATTCATCTGACAAGAGCAGAAGAAGTTGCTTATTAACTTACTCTATTGCTCTGTTTAAGCGATGAAACTGTAGAAACACTGTCAGTATGCAATTCAGCTTCTTGCCTATCTTGGTTACTTACAAATACTATACAAAGCGAGGCCCCAATTTACTAAGTCTGTGCAGATTCAATTACTAAATTTCATGGTAATAAAGAGGCCTTTGTGATCTCTGTGTTGTTTTTACCTGCATTTAACACCTTTGTCATGAGGTTTAAGTTTTAAAGAACAGACTGTTTGTTTGCAGAAAATATAGAAATGAATTTTAGTATTTCTCTGCCATCATGAGCTATGGACAGTGAAGCTGCCAAAGGAAGCTTTTTCATATGCTAATGAAGCTAGACTAGGAAAAAACAAACTGCAAACAGTTTTCAAAAAAATATAGCCAGAAGCTTGTAAGTTCATGAGAAAGGCTTAACTCATATGTTTCTTTTTATTTCAGATTTCCACATGAAACCACTATGGAAATACTCAATTCCTTTTTAAGAAATTCACAATTTAGGGTCCTGTCAGCAGCTCTGGGGTCTTTTGTTAGGTGCACTTAAAATGCCAGATTAAATATTAATATGTGGTTAGAGTTGTGCTATTTTGCAAGCCCTGAAACCCTATTAGTAAATCATGATCTGGTGACTGATGCAAGAAATTTCAAGGCACCAAGAGTGCAGATTGCCCATCAATCTGATGGATCGCTAATTTTTAGTAAATCAGGCCCTTGGACTTTAAGCTGTAAGCAGACGTATGTTTCACTGTGACGGGAAAAGCAGTCCAACTAAAAGAGCAATTTTCTGCACTGAATGTGTACCGTAACAGGCAGAGTTGTTTTGCATAATCACTAAGTTATTTGAATACAAGTGTTCATTTAGCAGGCTGTGCATGAGTGATGCCGTTCTTGGAAAAAAAGCCCACCTTTTCAGCTAGAAGAGAAAGCTGAATTATTTTGCTAGAATAGTGCTGGGATTTCAAAAGGGATCCTCAGGATTGGAGAGCTTCAGAAGGACAATGCCCAAGGACTAGAAGGGTTATATCTTCCCAGCTCTCCAAAGGAGCTGCATCCCTTCTGTAGGTTTCATCACCCACGGCCCCGCCAGGGGAAGAACCAGTCAGAAGGTGGTAAGTACAAAGCTTGCCATTGGGCAGAGCTTCCTCAGGAAGCATCAGAAAAAGGCATCCAAATGAAGGAGCAGGAAAGAATATAGGCAAAAATACGGAAAATACCTTTATGTAACAACCTACTGTTGTAGAGAAGAAAAATTCTCCCTGACGTATGGCAAGGTCTGATATGTGACTAAGTTCCAACCTTCTGAGCCTCTTGAGAAAACACACACACATGCATACACAAACTACAACCACACCATCTTTATCAGGCATCTTTATGCTGATGAATTTTTACTTCTAGTTCCTAATAATAGGGATTTAAGCATCTGATTTAGTTTCATGTCTACAGATCCTAACACAGTGCATATTGCCTCCCATTTCATATCTGTCCTTTTTGCTCTCACGGTTCCTCTCTCATTTTGAGCAGTCTGCTGGCACTCATGGAAATTGGCATCAAAAAGAGACCTCTCCACACCTCCTTTGCAGTGCTGCTTCACAGACACTGAGAAGTACAGTTCTGAAAAGCTGATAACTCTTGCACGTATCTCTATTTTTCTTAGATGAGCCTCTTCGAACACCAGTGCAGACTTTGCGTAAAAGAAATCCCCTTAATCATAATCTCAAATGAAATACAGTTAATAAATTCATGTTTTATTCCTTAGCAGAAGGTTACAAATATAAGCCATTATAATCAATATATTGAAAGTACAGCATACACTATTTTTTAAAATAAATAACCATAATGTGCAACAACTTAGAAAATCATAGAATTAAAGATTTTTTAAAGCTGATAGAAACTCTGAGATACATGTTTTTTGTTTGTTTGTTTGCTTTTATATACCAGGTGGTCACTATTTCAAAAACTAAATATTTTCTTTTATTTAAAGAATATGATCAAAATCAATAGGCCATCTGGTACTGACACTGGGAAGTAACAAGCAGCAACACCAACCATTCTGAAACATTCCAGTGAGCTTTTATCGCAAGTGGGAGTCTGCTGGGAGCATGGAGGGTGTTCACATTTCCATCAAGCCATGATCAATGGGAATTTATTGCTACTTAGACAAATAGACATCCAGGCTGTGCAAACCAGAACCAGCTGGGATGTACAGTTATGTCAGAAAGATATACAAGTATTAAAAATGGAGTGAAAGAGTATAAGAATATAGGAATGCCTTTTTAGTCTTTCACGATGCTAATACTTTGCTACTACATTCTGTAAAAATGCAAATGCTAACAAAGGAAAGCTCTTTTTTTTTTTCTTTTCTTTTTTTTTTTTTTGGTTTTTGTTTTGTTTTGTTTTTTAATGGAGCTCAAAGTGATCTACCTATTATTGTTTCTGAACTATAACTCCTATTGTACTCTGTGTCATACTCGTGCGTTTACCCAATGTCAGAAACCCCCTTTACAGGCTAGTAATACTACTGTGGTCCCTCCAACATTCATACAAATACACCCACTACTCTACCACACACACTTTCTCAGTGTCCATCAATATGTTACAAGTCTGAGTTTCATTACCATATCATATGGAGTATTGATTCTTGTTCCAAGCTAAATAATGTTGTTTTTCAAAAGATCTTTTACCCTTTAAGTGGGGCTTGCTAACCAAACCACAGAATGGTAACAAAGACATACTATAGTATTTGATACCATATATTCTTTGGCAAACACCAAAACCAGTAAGTCGGGCAGAAATTTCAATGCTTAATTCAAGTTTTACAAACAGGAAAATTGTGCACAAGATCTAGTTACATACATTCCATGTTAAAAAGGGAAACATTCCTAATAGACCTTTCAACATAATAAGATTCAGGCCTTAGCAGTAAAGAAAATGATTACAAGTTTTATTAGGCTTCGACTAGTTTCCATACCAGATCTAAAAAGTCACCTTGCACCTATATAAAGAGGATTATTTATGTAATTATCTGTACATGTGTCCTCATCAGCCACTGTATACAATCATTTCATGGCATTCAGATTCAGCACAAAAACATCAAGGCCTAAGTACAAATATTATTACTATAATGGGTTTTCATTTCTAGAGGTCATCAGGGGAAGGGATTAATTTTGCTTGCTTTATTGTACACACAGAACAGCACACAGGGTCATATTACAATGCCTCTATCTGGAAAATCACATTCAGATGTAATGAGAAAGGCACTTCTTAAAATAATTTTACAATTTCGGGTGTATTAACTGTATCTTATTTCCATTCTATATTGCTTTTATATATATATATATATATATTTAGATATAATTAATTGGTTGTTATTGATTTCGGGTGTCTTTTTTGATCTTTGAAAACTTCTTTTTTTTCTTTTTTAAGTATCCTTTTATCAATAGTGATATGTAAACATTCTGTATCTTTGGGCCTCTGTAGGCATTTTTTCAGAATTATATAGAGAACTTAAAATCTCTTAACTGCAGTAAAAGTATCTCAAATACATTGCATTTCCTTACAATTTCTGTACATTGTACATAAAACATTCTCTGGCTAATAGCTTACAGACACTGCCTTATTTTCCTCTTGCTTCCTCAGAGTGTCTCATAATGAGGTATTATTTAAATGAGAGAACAGAATTCTCATCTCTGCTGAATGAAACTGATATTCTGCTACCCCAAAAACTTCATTTTTCCTATGTACGTTCACATCAAATGACATTGGGAAGTATGATTTGTACAGACAAGGGCAAAGGTAGCAAAAAAGTGAGCCCAAACCATAATGCTATGCAATGTCCAGATATATACATCTGTAAATGATATCTACTTAATGTATATAAATAAATAACTAGGTATTACCCAGCAACAGATGATTTTTTATTCTATTTTCAATTAATTTCAAAGCGGTGTGAGTAAAAGTTCACCAAAACCATGACTGGCTGCAACATCTTGATAGGACAACGTGAAATAAGAAAACAGAAAAAAATATTTAAAATAAAATGTGGAGAAGAACAAGATGAAAAGCAAAACCAGAACTATTGCATATTGCATAGAACTATTCAATAAGGACACAAACTAAAGGAAAAAAAAAAACAACAAAAAAGAGGCTATAGTATTTCTTATATACCTTGTAGAGTTTATTCACTTGCACAGACTAAATTTGTTCATATTTTTTATGGCGGATAAAAACTCAATTTTGCCCCAGTTAGAAAACTGGCTCCTTTAGTAAAAGAAATAAACTACTGGATAAAAAGACTGGCCAACCTGAAGGAGTTCCCTGACTATTCCCAGTCTTAACATTTATACTCTTCTGACTTATTTTGTCTTGGCAAAGAAGCTGAGAAGCAGAAGTGACCAGAAACATTATGATTTCAGAGGCCAAGACTATCCATAAACCTTACAAAAGCACTAGAGAATTGTATAGAGGAACAGCATTACAGGCAAGGTAAAACACATACTTCCTTTTCCAAGTGTACTCTCTGTCTCTGCAGACTGTCAGAGAACTTCTCCCAGGCCGTATCTTTTCGGAGCACTATTTTTGGCATTGGAATAGTACACACACAAGCATGCTGACCATTGAAATTATGGGCACATATGAAGAAATGATATGACCTTTCCCACTTTAAAGAGGATATGTCAGCAACTCTATCAGCTCCAAAGGGTTGAGACCATTTCTCACAACAGCAAAGATCCATTAAAAGCACAAAATAGTTTAGCCAAAGAAAATCCACGCTGCTGTGTAAGAATAGCACACATTTAGGGGTACCTATTTTCAGTCTTAAGTTTACTTTGCTCAAAAGTTGCAGCCGACATATTTGCCCTTTCTTATTTGAGGAAATGTGTAATAGAAGTATGATTTCCTGGAGCAACATAGGTTTGAAACTGCAGTGACTCTACATGCTCATGTTCATAGCATCTATCGGAAGAAAAAGACTATATTGCAACAACTGCATTGTACATTCATATAAATGATGTTTTTTGTTTTTGTTTTGTTTTTGTTTAAGAAACAAATAAAAAGGAAGAAACAAACAAACAAAAAAAAACACCCCACAACAAACCCACAAAACACAAAAACCTCAAACTATGCTTAAATTTTCGTAGATGAAATTCTGACATGAATTAATGTATTAATGCATGTCTTAATGTATTAATCCATTGTAATTAACATTATTATTAACATCACATTAACACATATTATTAACATCATATTAACATTATGAACCCTCCCTTGATTATCCATCTAAGCATTTAATATTAAGAGAAGAAACAAATACCAATACACTAGAAATAACTAATAAATTTAACTTCTTATTTTAATAAATCTAACTACAGAATGTGCACTTCCCTTTGATATTTCTATGCATACACACACTTACACAGAGAGAACATTCATATGACCCTTACTTTTCTTGTTGCTGAAAACACCAGCCTTTAAAATTCAATAAACGTTGCTGACTAAATTACTAAGTTACTCACAAAGGAGCATTCTCATAGGCTGGAGACTATCGATTCCCCAGGTGTTGAAACTATAAAACCAAGATCTTACTTTCCATACCCCAGATAGTTATAATTCTTGTATGAGTTTGTGAAGTTATGATCTTTCTTAACTACGAATTCTTGGCACAAGAAAGAACATTCTTATGAAGAATTTTGTTTTTCTGACCAAAACAAGAAATTCTCAAAAAGCTCCTGACTGGTTCTATCCAAACACAGCCCTTTATGAGGATGTCTATACAGTGCAATGCTGTAAAAACATATCAAGGCCTAGATTCCCAAATACTAGTTTTAGATTTGATTGTGACTACTCCAGAGGAAATGCTGAGGTCAGTAGGCTCAGAATGTCCTATACCCATACTACCTAACTTTTCAAATCATATAAAACAGGGTATCTGCACTTAGAGACTGCAAGAAACTTTCTAAGGCTTATACTCTTGAGACACAAGTTAGCCAGGTGAAGGCTAGCTGGCACAAGCCAAAACCATGCTGAGGAATACACTAACACTTTAACAATGGAAAGGATAGCGTTCCAGAGTTTAGGAATGTTCTTAGGTTCTGCTTAATTTTAGGCTATTAAATTCAGCCTATAAGTCTTTCCATTAATGAAAGTGAGCTTTGGACTAAGTCCTTAGAGGACCAGTGACATTTGAAGGATGGGAGAGGGATACAATCAATTTAAATATGCATTTGCAAATTTACAAAATATTATAAACATGTAAGGTAGTGCATCTATCTTCATCAGACTCTAAAGCTGTAAATACCAAATGTCATTTATAGATTAAATGATTTTCCTAAATCTAATTTCATATTTATACAAACCATTTGTCAATTCAACACGAAGGTTTCTATTTTAAACATTCAAAAGTCATGGAATGCAAATGTTAGGGTTATCCCAGTGATTCATTGTACATATCATAAATTAATGAACAGAAAAACTAGTTGTCTGAGAGGTGTTGAAACAGATCTCTAATTGACCTACTCATGCCATTTTCACCTCTGGTTAAAATCCTTCATTTTGGAGAGAAATTCCTTTAAAAAATCTCTCAGTTTCAATCTGCTTGACCTCCTGCATTTTCAAAAATTTATCTGACCTTACACAAAAATTCAACTTCTGCAAGAGCGATTTGGCAGGCCAATGAGCCTCATGTCTGTGCCTAGGAAAATCATGGGATGGATCCTCATGAAAGAGGCACGTGTAAGATGAGGAGGTGACGCAAAGTGTAGCTTCACCAAGGGCAGATCGTGTCTGACCAGTTTGGTGGCCTTCTATGTTGGAGTGATGGCATCGGTGGACAAAGGAAGAACATCTATCTGTGCAAGGCCCTTGATATGGTCCCGTACCGCATCCTAATCTCTAATTTGAAAGATATGGATTTAAAAAACGGACTATTCAGAAGATAGAAATTGGTTGAATGGTCGCAGTCAGAGGGTTGTGGTCAATGACATCCATCTGTGTCCAGGTGGAGGCTGGCAATGAGTGGTGACCCCCAGAGGGACTGACACTTTTCAACATCTATATCCATGACCTAGACAGCGGGATTGAGTACACTCTCGGGAATTTTGCTGATGATACCAAACTGAGTGGTGCAGTTAATAGGATAGAAAGAACGGATGCCATCCAGAGAAGCCGACATAAAGCTAATGATATTCAATAAAGCCAAGTGCAAGGTGTTGCATTTGTGTGGGAGTAATCCCAGATATGTGTACAGAACTCGGAGAATAACTCATTGAGAACAGCCCTGCAGAGAAGGACTTGAGGGTCCTCGTGAACAAAATGCTGAACAGGAGTCTGTGCTTGCAGCCTGGAAGACCAGGAGTATCCTGGGCCAAATCAGAAAAGGAGTGGTAAGCAGGAAGAATGAGATGATAATCCTCCTCTATTCTGCCCTTTTAAGGTTCCATATGGAATACTGTGTCCAAGCCTGGTGTTCCCACTACAAGAAAGATGCAAAGCTATTGGAGCAGGTCCAGAGGAGGATCATGAAGTGGATCAAGGGACTGAAGCACCTCTCATGTGAAAAAAATGTTCAGGGATCTGGGCTTGTTCAGCCTGGAGAAGAGGGGACTAGGGCGTCATTACTGTGGCCTTCCAATACTTGAAAGGAGCTTACAAGCAGGAGGGGGACTAACTTTTTTGCTGCTGTGACAGTGATAGGACAAGGGGGGAATGACTTCAAACTAAAAGAGGGGATATTTAGGTTAGATATCAGAAATAAGTTTTTATTCAGAGGATGAGAAGGCACTGGCACATGTTGCCCAGAGAAGTGGATATCCCATCCCTGGAGGTATTCGAAGCCAAGTTAGATGGGATCCTGGGCAGCATGATCTAGTGGATGGCAACTCTACACATGGCAGGGGGATGGAGCTAGATGATCTTTAAGATCCCTTCAAACCTAAACTATTCTATTATTCTGTGGTTCTATCTAAGACATGTCAAGTTAATTTGGGGATAAAGGGAATGGAAATCATTCACAATTTAAGATGGACTTTCTGTGCTCCTACTTACCTTCAGTAGTGATAGTTCCCAAAGTGTGGGATGGCTAAACACTTTCTTTACGATTATCTCTATTACCACTCCTGATCCTCTCAGATCTTGAAGGTAAGTGGCAAAGCTAACAAGAACGTTAACAAGCAGTTAAGGAAATTAAAGGAAACCATATCATCCTTAGATAAAAAGGTTTTAAACGTAACAAACACACGGATGATTCCTTTTTCATCACATTACAAAAAGACAAGGTATCACAGAAGACAGTACTATCAAAGCAAAATTGAACACATATTTGATGCTACTGTTTTCAAATTAGAAACTATACAGAGTCATTAAGTCTTTGATAAGATCTGTAGATCAGGAAATGGAACAGTTTAAGAAGAATGGTTTTGCCAACCTGTGATTCTCAGAATCCCCAACAGAACTGGCAATTAAAGGGGAATAAATCAGCTCCAATTGACCTTTGCCTTGTTCAGTCGGCAGTTTGGAGCTTGGCTAAGGGACACGAACTGCCAGCATAAGACAATGGGAAACATCTCTTCTTCCACCCCAGAGGCCATCGTGGATAATCAGATTCTTTTTTAAAGCAATGAAAAAGGAATACAGGAACACTTCTCAGCACCTTTCCTTCTTTACTAGTAAGCACCAACTCACACTTAAGAATGATCCCTGACTTTGAAACCAGCATATGCCCATTGTTTCTTTTTCCATTTGATAGAAAAGGAAACTATTTACCTGTATGAATGTACAGGATAGATACATGCAAAGAGTAATGCTGGTAATGCCCTGGTTGAAATTCAGCTATTTTAGCTTACAGTGGCACAAAAGCTCTTTTCCTACTATGAAAAGCTCCTTAAATTGAATGAGTTATTCAACCAAAGCTAATCCAACATCTGGATTTTGCTAGGATAGTTACAGTAGGAAAAGGAACCCAACACAAGTAAAGGTGAGATGAAGATACAAAGTGGAAACCAAGAAAAAATATCAGAGTGGCCCTTATGATCCCCAAGAGACCCTTTGAGCTAAGCCTTGGCTGCCGTAGACTTGGAGGTCTGAACAATGCATGCATTTATTGGTTTCATATGTCCATGTAAACATATTTTAAACTTTTATAACTACATTACTTGATGACAAGTATCAAAGTCTGTCACTGAAATTTGAACTTAAACTTCAAATATTTTTCAAAATACATCTATATTGCTTTTTTGTATTAGTATATTCTAATATTTGGAGTACTTACACAGAACTTGGATGTTATTAGTGCATGCATTCATGACTTGGGGTATTCTGTTGACTTTTTAAAATGTGAAACTGAACAAAACTAGGATTTCATGGCATAGAATCACAGAATCACTGAATCACAGAATTGACCAGAATAGACCTTTTTCCTGTGGGATCCCTCCTCAGGTCAAAAGAAATAGTTTCCCAAATGAAAAATCAAAACATAAAATCAAGAGACAGAAGAGTCATCTAAATATTTATGCCTTCAAGAAGAAATGTCTTGTACCATATCTCCTCACATGTGATCTATATGAAAACTCTGATTTAAAAAGTAATCTATATTAAAATATAGAAGCTTAAGACTTGTAAATAAACAGAAGATGCCAATATGAAATAAAAGTATAAACCATCCATTGAAGAATTTTATAAACGCTTCCATATTTTCATTCATGAAAGATATAAGGAGATAATAAATCCTCATTAATGTTCAATACTTCATATTGAGTCTCAATGACTTTCACAGCAAGAAACTTCCTCTACCAATATCCAAGCAACTGTGATACTTGTAAGCAGAAGGGACTATAAAATCAAATCATTTGTACCACATCATTACATAATTTATTCTCAATTATACCTAGTGAATAATTTTAAATATTCAATTAAGCTGCATTTGAATTTGCCAAAGATTATTTCAGATCTTATCACTTTTGGATGCCTGTTCAAAATGCTCACTGTGAAGGCATTAAATGCACCCTCCCATATTGTCACACTGTATGTAGGGTAAATGAGTCTATGATGATTTTTCCCTCTAAGGCTAGGAATATTAAATTAAAATCGAAAAGGAACAACAACATTGTTTTTATATAACCAGGGGCCTCTCCAAACATAAAATACATTTGCATAGTTCCAGACTCAGGAGGAAGTTGACTTATTCATATAAAAGCTGCAGTGATGTACTCTTGTATTCTGTCAAGCTGCAAATTTGCCTACAGGCAAATTGGATTTTATCTATCCATAGCATTAATATAAAACAAATCTACACAGCTCTTCATTGATATAGCAGTCTGGTTTTCTTGTTCTAGATTTAAACAACCTTATATTTATTGCAGATTTTTTGTTTCTTACCTCTATAGATGATGAAGTACAATATATACAGTGGAGTTCTTACCTCTTAAAAGGATACCTGCTTCTAATTAACAGCATTTCAACACAAAATTGCTCAAGAATAACTAGACTGTGTTGATCCAACTCTTAAGTCATGACTTGAGTATGTATTTCAGTAGAGGATTTTCTTTTTTTTCTTTCTTGAGTAAAGACAGCAGAAGTGTTTGGGGTCAGTTTGGAAATGAATAGCTAGCAGTATTTGTGTTCATTAGAAAAAGCTTTCTTTTTAAAGTCTCCTCCATAAATTATATAAATCCTTCCCTACCATAGAAATAGAACCATGTTGTAACATTGCATCATCTATATAGTTGTAAAATAGATTTAATACAATCAAGAATAAATCATTGACAAATAAATTTAATAAACATGGTCTGAAGACTGAATCTTGGCGGACATCACAGTTCATTTCAGCCAAGCCAGATTCCTTGCCCTGCACAAAAAAAACCTGTGTGCTCTTCTTAAACAGTCATGAATCTGAGTTAAGTGACTTATCCTCAAGATCATCATAGTATTATCTCCTGTAATCAGCATTCTAGAGTCAACCAAATCAAATGTTTCTGTGAAAATTACAAAATACTGTGCCAGTACTTTGATTCTATCTAGTGCCTGGTCACTGGCAATATTACTATTAAATGTCAGATGCCAAAAAATATCCTTGGCACAGTCAAGAGGAAATGAACAAAACAGATCTAAAGACTTGAAATTCTGCCTAGTGGATGAGAAAATAAGAGAAAAAAGCAAGATATTTTTTATTCTTTTACTTACTGGTGACTAACTAAAATGAAGTGAAATTACTGAAAATCATCTCAGGAATAGCCTTCTGGGAATTGACTGCAATATCAGGCATCACTCAGTAAGGTGAAATTCTTCTTATCTTCACTTTTCTTGACATAGCTAAAAACAAGTTCACTCCTTTTCTTTCAGAATGTGTTTTAACATTTTGACTGGTTGCCCTGAACAAGAAAGAACATAAATTCTTCTAACAGCTACCAGTTTTTCTACTATGACTCTTTACAGAAAGGGTGAAGTCAATGACTTTATTTTTCTCTTTGGCTGAAATCATAATTGAATAAGTTTCTATTTGGCCAAAATGGGGAAAAAGTAAGGTAGAAATTTTTGGTCTGCTCCAGGAAGTGTAGGCAGAATTTAGCAATAAGTGATTATGATATTCCAAAGTATAATTCACATATTTCATTTTCTTAGTTGCAGTTTAGATTTTTTATTGTACTTTAAAATATTTTACCAAGAAAATAATCACTTGAGAATGATCCTTGGTTTAGCAATTCTGTGTGCAATAGTTCCACCAGAGATGAAGTAGTAACAGCATGCGTGGTTTCTAAAGTTGGAAGGCCTGATATGAACTATGGATTCAATAACATCCAAAAGGGACTAAGAAAAATCACATAAGTACATAAGTTACATAAGTAGATATCAGTAATTACATTTTGTAAACAAAAGTTTATAGAGAAATCTACCCATGTAATAATGTTGGTCACTGAGAACAGAGGTCAATTTTGTTTCTTTATGGTATTTCAGTGATGAACATATTGATATTAATTTATTTTATTTTATATTTTGAGAGGATTTTTTAAATTGCCTATTCCAAAAGTAACCAAATAACCTAATCGAATTCATTAAAAAAAATAGAATTTTAATATATTTGTTTATTAAAGAAAATACAGATGTGAAAAAATGTCTGAAAATGTCAGCAAACTTTATGTGAAAGCAGATTTTTCTCTTACAGTTGTCTGAAAGATTCTGGATAGCTATATCTAAAAGATCCAGAAAATAATAACTAAGAAAATTAACTTTAGAATAGCTTTTACTCTCGTACAGAATTGAAAAGTATGGTAAAAACCTTACAGATTTATTCCATTATGAGGGGAGGTTAGATGCCAAACAGCATACCCTAATGCCTTAAATTGCAGCAGACATACTTGGGCAAATGAATTGTACCCACCTTGTCAATAGAATAGAAATTCACTATAAATCAGCTTACAGGCTTGCTTATTTAGACATTTGATGTTTGAAGAAAGATTTAGACATTAGGCAGCAAATATTTTCTTTTTTATTTATTTTTTAAGAGTTAATTTATTTTTTCCTAATGTCTCATTAGGCATCCTTTTATAATATGCATCAGACATCAAATTGTGACATAGGAAGCTCTTCACATTTTCTGACTGGGAGATTGGGCACCTTGCTCAGTATTCTGAAACCTCATCTAGAATAGGAGACATGACTTAATTCTTGCTGTTCTTCAACTAAGCCAAATAATAGTTTATGTCTTTTTATTAATACTTAATATTTTCATTAATAGTTATTTTTTTTTTTGAACCAGCTCCTCTCTTTCACAGTCTAAGCAACAGGTCACCAGCCCTCTGATAATATTCATGGCCCTCCTCTTGACTATCTCTAAGAGTTTCACATCTTTCTTGCACTGGGGGCCCTAGGCCTGGACACAGCACTCCAGATGAGGCCTCAAAAGGAAAGAGTAGAGGGGGACAGTCACCTCTCTCACCCTGCTTACCACTCTGCTTTTGATGCAGCACAGGATTTTCTTGGCCTTCCAGACTACAAGCACACACTCCTGGGTCATGTTCAGCATTCTGTCCACCAGGACCCTAAAGTCCTTCTCTGCAGGGCTGCTCTTAATGGGTTTTTCTCCAATTCTGTACACATACCTGAGCTTGCCCTGACCCACGTGCAACATCTCGCACTTGGCCTTGTTGAAGCTCATTAGGTTCTCATGTGCCAACTTTTCAAGACTGTCCAGGTCTCTCTGGATGGCATGCCTTCTTTCTATTCTACCAACTACACCACTCAGCTTGGTGTCATCAGCAAAATTCCTGAGGGTGTACTCAATCCCACTGTCTAGGTCATGGATAAAGATGTTGAAAAGCATCAGTCCCATGGTGGAGCCCACTAACGACTGGAATTCCCCTGGACATACAGCCACTGACTACAGCTATAAGGTTGAGACCATCCAATCAATTATTTTCCCATCAAAATAGGCCATCCTTCAAATCTGTATCTTTCCAATTTAGAGATAAGGATGTGGTGTGGGACTATGGCCTTGCACAGTATAAGTAGATGATGCTAGTTGCCCTTCATTTGTCCACTGAAACAGTCACTCCAATATCTATCCACACTATCATAAATAGTTAAAAATCTTGACATTCTTTTTATTTACTATCTAATTTCTAAATCTTTCCACATCTAAATAAGCAAAGTTGTAGGCTGATCTCAAAGGACCAGGTTTCTCAGCCTCTTGACAATCTGTGTCAGAGCTCAGTTTGCATCACAGTGAAGAAGTGCTTCCAGATGTTCAGAGGGAACCTTGTGAGTTCCACTTTGTGCTCACTGCCTCTTGACTTGGCACTGTGCACCAATGATAAGAGCCTGGCTCTGTTTAATTTGCATCCTCCTTCCAGTTTTTTTTTTACATATCGCTCAGCTTCCTTTTTCCAAGCTGCACAGTCCCAACTCTTTCAGTATTTCCTCACAGGAGAAAGACTATAATCCATTGATCAAGTCAGTGCTCCTATGCTGAAATCTTTCCAGCATGTTCCCTTGTTGTGCTGAGGAGTCCAGAACTAAACACAGTACTCCAGGTGTGGGGTTACCAGGGCTGACTAGAGATGAAGGATCACTTCTCTTGAGCTGCTGGTGTTATTTTGCCTAATGCAGCCAAGAATGCTGTCAGCCTTCTTATTGGTAAGGGCACACTGCTGACTCCTGGTCAACTTGGTGTCCATCAGTGTTAGAGTCATAGAATCATAGAATGGCTTGGGTTGAAAAGAAAATCAAAGATCATCTAATTTCAACCTCCATGCTATGTGCAGGGTCACCAACCACCAGACCAGGCTGCCCAGAGCCACATCCAGCCTGGCCTTGAGTGCCTCCAGGGATGGGGCATCCACAACCTCCTTGGGCAACATGTTCCAGTGTATCACCAACTTCTGAGTGAAAACTTCCTCCTAATATCTAACCTAAACCCATCTCAGTTTAAAACCATACCCCCTTGACCTATCCACCTAATCCACCCTCGTAAACAGCCATTCCCCCTCCTGTTTATATGCTCCTTTCAACTACTGGAAGGCCACAATAAGGTCTCCCCAGAGCCTTCTCTTCTCCAAGCTAAACAAGCCCAGTTCCCTCAACCTTTCTTTGTAGAAGAGGTGCTCCAGTCCTCTGATCACATTAGTGGTCCTTCTCTGGACTCGATCCATGAGCTCTGCATCTTTCTTGTTCTGGGGGCCCCAGGCCTGGACACAGCACTCCAGATGGGGACTCGCAAGAGCCGGGTAGAGGGGGACAATCACCTCCCTCTCCCTGCAGACCATTCCCTCTTAATGCAGCCCAGAACACAGTTGGCCTTCTAGGCTGCAAGCACACACTGCTGGCTTGTGTCCAGCTTCTTGTTCACCAGGACTCTCGCTCTTTCTCTACTAGGAAGCCACTCCTCTCAGTTTTCTGTTGTCTTTGAATTTATTGACACTTTGAATTTATTGCACCATCTGGTGCAATCTACTCATCATTAATAAAGATATTAAACAGTACTGGACCCAGTATTGACTCCCGGGATACACTGCTCCTAACTGGCTTCCAACTAGACTTAGAACCACCAACAACTACCTTCTGAGCAGGGCTGTTCTACCAGCTTTCAATCCACGTCACTGTGTGCTCATTCAGCTCATGCTACAACAGCTATTTCACTGTTCCTCTAAAAGCATTAAGCTGAAATAAAGAATATTTTATCACATCAGCAAAAGAAAATGTTTGAATTTGACTTTATGCAGTACTGCTATTATTTTTATAATGTTTACTTTGAACAAGATACTGTCCTCAGATATGAATCTACAGTTGAAAATATCTTATGAGGAAGCACAAACTACCTTTAAGGTTATAAAGTAATGTATTCCACATATCTGAGGCTCAGATACAGTGTTTATTTATTTATTTTACTTTGGATAATAATCACTAGTACTGTTCTGTCCATAAAGATCTGTTCAGAATTTTACCAAGTTATGATATTCATTATCATAGCTCACCTGTTAAAAGGCAGCTAGATACGTATATATTTTATTTTATTTTTTAGATTAGTTTCATCTTGAAAATTACAAATTGGATTAGGAGGTTTGATATGATTGAAAAGCAGATTGACAGTCTACTTAGCATTTTTATTAGTCGTGTAGATTATCTATACGCTATAGATGACCTCAGCCAACTTAACATTCTTTAGGCAGCCAGATGCAAGGCAACATCAGCCAATCATAAAAACATGTACTTGATTATTAGGTCTCAAGATATGTCAGATCAATACTCCATATCACCTTCAAGGCTACAAACAAGAAGGTATCTGCATCACCAGTAACTTAGGATGCTAAAGAAAAAAATGCTAAAATACAAAATGCCACTTACTTAAGATATATTATATATGGACATGTACAATATTTTAAATCCCTTAAGCATTCTGATGCAACAATTGTATTTTTTGGACCTCTTTGAAACCCAAAGAAATGTAGGTCATGCATTTACTAAATAAAAGTTTAAAAGAATTTCATTGTTTCTACCATCTCTTTGTCATTATTGCATATATACTCAACATTAAGCAGATTCTCCTGTCTTATTGTAACAAGAAAGGGTTTAATATAGACAGTACACAGTAATGCATAAAAGGAGTGTTTGTAATGAGCCTAGCTGGTACTATTGTGCTTTGTGATCTAAAGATTAATGTAAAAATATGCAACAAGGAGACAGTGGTTTTGCTGTATTTACACTGTTCAATGTGGTACCACATCAATCGTAACATGGTGAGAAAATAATTCTTCAAAACTATTCATGTTCTGCAGTTCTTTGTTCCTGAGTATTCACTAATCTACTGGCCTTGACTATCAACTGCACCCAATTGTCTCTTGACCTTTCTAACACATTTACCTTATTTAGGAAAGCATGGAATTAAGTCTTTAAATTCTTTCATTGTATCAAGCTAAGTAGTAGCAAAGTATAAAGTGTCATTAACTTCCATATATTTCCCACATCTGTGGAATTTGTTCAGACGTAAAATTTACTTTCTGCTCTAAAGCAGCAACTTTGAAAATACCTTTTTTTTTTTTTTTTTTTTTTTTTTTCCCTACAGGCTAAATAGCATTAAGCCTAGATCTTACAAAATGGAATGAAAGGAGGTTTCCTTACAGGAACTGTATACTTTAAAAGGTCTACACAAGGCATTTTTTAAAATTCTTGTTTGATATATATATTCTCAAACTTTAAGATGTCTTAATATTATCATTAACAGAATCAACTATTATTCTAAATAGAAATGAAGATTAAAATGCAATGTGATGTTTGAGAACTTTTTGTTTCTTCTTATGCTTAATTAAGTCCCGTAACTCCTAATTAACAATTCCTAAAGCTTTAGCTTTTCTAAGGTAGTAAGCCCAAGAATTTCAAGGGTAATAGGTTCTATGCTAATTGAATGGATAGTTACAAATGAGTTGCTAAGGGATTAGCCCAAGAAAAGATCAATATATTTAAGAAGGTTTTATGGTAGCTTTCTATACACAGAGCTCCAAAGAAATGTAACTCTTTGGAAACTAAAAACCAAGAAAAAATGAACATTATACCTGAATCTTACTAATGTGCATCACCTCATCCTTCTCTCTTACTGACTTCAAATCAAAACAAAACACATATACCATCATCAACTACACTTAAAAACATGAGATTTAACTTCTGCAGCCTTTAAATCTCATTGCCTTATTTGCTCTGGCTGAGACTAAAGGAAAGTCAGCTATAAGGGGTTAGAACTTTTTTTGATGAGTACAGAGGTAGACAAGTCTGC
The DNA here is from genome assembly GCF_019238085.1 of Lagopus leucura. Taxonomy (NCBI): domain Eukaryota; kingdom Metazoa; phylum Chordata; class Aves; order Galliformes; family Phasianidae; genus Lagopus; species Lagopus leucura. Next base: position 61,735,262 of record NW_024962263.1, on the reverse strand, counting down.
CAACCACCCAGCCTATTCTTTGTTGCAATGTTGGATTTGGCAGCTCATAGGTAACATTCCAGCAAACCTTTCAGGAGTCCTACCGAAATGGATTGAATTATTTGATATGGCAAGAATTGGCTAGTGCACAGATTTAAAGTTACTTTATTACTGGCAAGTTTACTACAATGAATCCCCGGGTCATCACATAATCATATCTAATATTTAATGTTTTTGTTTTGTTTTGTTTTGTTTTGTTCTTAAAGTCTTCTGATTAATGTTCTGTTGGATATATGAATTAGCATTCTGGATTCAGACTTCTTAATGTAACATTTGTGGACGTTATATGAATGGCCTCATTAGAAAGCTAGTAACACTTCAGTTCCATATCCCTTTGCACTATCATTTTTAATTTTCTTCTATGTCAGACATCTTCAAGGCAGTTCAAGTTAATTGAAGTCAAATTTGAATATAAGTATGTATAAGAAATGCTCGAAAAATAATGTTTCCTATTTTATTACAGTGATACACAGAATCAGAGGGAGATATTGGCGATATTGCTGTAGAGGCTGAAACTTCCCATCAATATTCCATCACATTTTGTTGCCACATGACAGATGGCACCAGAGGCACAGTTTGGCAAATTGACATCTGACATGGAAGTGCACATGAAACAAAAGTGTGGAACTGGATTCCTTCATGCGGAAAAAATTGCACCCACTGACATTCATCAGTGCTTGCTAAACATTTATAAAGATCAAATAGTGGCTGTGAGCACAGTGAGGTGGTTAGCAGTGGTGACATCAACAATGATCATCTCCGTTTGTGCAGAATTTTAGGAGCATGGCATGCACGTGTTCATTGCTCATGAAAATGCATGGTTAATGATGGCAGCTACGTTGAAATATAATATTTTGTGACTGAGAAGTTGCTATGTCAAATAGTGTTATTGTACAGTCAAATAGTGTTATTGTATTGTCCTTGTACCTATTGTAGTTTCCGTAGCAATATATAGGAGGCATTATTTTGAGACTGACCTTATATTTAATATTATTGCAAATTATTTTAGCATACTTGGAGGTCAGCACACCAGATTGGGTGACTTACGTACCAGCTAGTTGTGACCCTATCCTATTTCTTCTTCCTGCTGTCCTCAATATCGAAGGTAGTTAGTCAAATACAGAGAATAGTTTGATATGACTGGTCTTTCCTTCAGCTAATTGTTCTTTCAGTAATTTAAGTCCTATTTTAGCAATTTAGGTTCAGGTCTCTGATCCCAGTTTATTTAGTTTTCATGTATTTATAAAAAAGATAGATCAAATGGAGATGTCTAATGGTACGCAAGGATTAACATCGAAGAATTATCAGCTCTTGAACATACTGTATGACCTAAGACGAATACTACTGGGAAGAAATGAGCTTTTTGATCACTATGCCCTTATCATTCACAGTCCCATAAGTTTCTGAGAGCCCTGAAGATCCACAAATTTTCATATATTTTCCTTCTCACTTTACACTTACATGTGAATTTGTTGGTCTTCTTGGCTCTCTCATTCTCTTTTAAACGCTTATCTGACAAAATTTATGATCCTTTCTATTGGATTCACAAAGATAGGATTTCCAGCTTGGCTCTAGTAGTCTTGCAGATTTTGCCATTTATTAATACTGACTTTTATCTTAAATTTTCTGCTGGAGTAAGTTATTCTTTTCATAATTCCGTTATAAAGCAGTCAACATATGTCCATCTTGAGCTAAAATTTAATAGTCTCCATGTTTGATTTTAGAGTCATTTTGACTGGTTATGCTATTAAGAAACATTAAAAAAAAAAATCTTTTCTGTAACTTCAAGTCACAGTGCTTCTTTGTGGATGCACAGTGCTTAGTTTTGGTCTGCCTTATTCCAGTAATTTTGAAATAATTCATTTTGTGATGACTTCTGCTTGGTGACTTTAGTGGTTTGAAACAAGTGCTGCATATTATCGCTTCAGATTTACTCAAAAATTTGTTACCTTGTGTGAACTTTTAAGATCTGCCTTTCTAAAAATAAAAGGTTTTAAGCCCGGCATGTTTAGGCAGTGTGTTAATTTAAAGGAATTTTATTAGTAGTAGCAATGCTTAATAGCAATGACAACACAATCTTTGATCTTTTTTATTACAAAGCATTCAATATTATATTCCTAAAAATGAAGTCAGTAATGCAAAAGTTTTCACTTTTATTGGTGAAGTAACCTTTAAATCTACAGCTTTTCTGATTGAAACACCCTTCACTGACACAATTTCTTCCCTTGAATTTTATGCAGTACTTTAGGAAGAACTCTTTCCATCTTCTGACTTCTGTCAACTTTGTAGTATAATTTTTTTCATTTCATCTTTTTACTTGTTTGTTGTTTTTTGGAGCTTCCACCTCCTTCCCTTCAAGAATTCCTCCCAATTTTGTGCTGGATCTCATATTTACCCCTTTGATTGAAAATGCCTCCTTAACTTTACCAACAAATGATCTCTTAAATTCACTTTATGATTTTCCTAACAAAGGCAATCTTTTATTAGTTGGAGATATGGATTAAAATATGCTCATAGAAGGATGTATATCTGAAAACAGAACAAAACAAAACAAAAACAACAACAAAAAAACCAACCCAAACCCATGTCATTTCTATTTCTATTCTATGCTAAGCATAAGGATTGCAAAAATGGATTAAAGTCTTTCTTCCAATTAAAAAGAAATTTAACATTGATTGTTTTATGGATAGGCTTTAAAATATTCTGAAATACAAGTTGTATGTATGTAGAACAAAATGCATTGTAAAATGTTCAATATATTTATTGCTGAGCTTAACTCATGAAACGCAATTTTTAGTTGATAGGAAGAGATTTGGTAGAAGCCAAGTTGCTTCAAATGAATTTTAGAGGCTCAAATCATCCACAAATTTCTACAGACACTAGAAAGTTTCCCAAGCAGCTGCTTTGTTTACAGCTTTCAGCCACTTTATCATGCTATCTTTTTATGCATAAAAAATCCTGAGCATATTTATCATTCAGTGTGGGAAAATAAACAAGCTCAAACTGTGATGTGAGAAGGATGTACAGCCATCTAAGAATTTCCACCTATCATTTCAACTTCACAATGAATTGAATGGACACTGCATAAGCAAGCAACCTTGTTTCAAAGTCCTATTAATATTTTAAACGTCTTAAGAATTAATGAATTCTCTTCTGTTAAGTGTCATCTTCCTTTCTTTTGCAGCACTGATACATATTACCATTGTGTTGGGGGTTTTTCTAGGAGTATTTATGTGCTGGGGAGGCGCTTTTCAAAAGGTACTTGCCAAAAAAAAAAAAAAAAAAACAAACACCCAAAAAACCCAACACCAAACAAACACAAACAAACATTAGAAAGCATCTCCCTTCTTCATGTTCTTTTTTTTTTTTTATTATTTTAAAAAGGATTAAAATATGCTTAAATAATTTCTTAATGAAATTGATCAGCTTTTTTTTCCCTACAGTTTTACTGATTCAATCAAAATCTCAGATAAGTAAATTTTACTAAATTAAGAAAAGCTTTGATATTTCAAATTATTATTGTTTAAAATAGTTTCCTTAGGTACTTTTGGTAACACTGTTATTATTTAGGCATATATACTATATAGACATATTTTTCCTAACAAATGCTGGAACATTTCCACTTGGTTTGCAAATGGTAGAGATTGTTTGCTTAATCACTGCTAAAGAAACTTGAAATCAATTTTATCCTGTGTAGAAAATGTATATCCCTTGACGTTTAACTTAAGACATATCCAGAAGGTTCACATTCATGTGACAGCACTGTTCAAATTGATGAAAACAACTTATTCCTCGTGTCATTGTAAATTTGATAAAAATCTCAGCATAATAAACAAAACTGATTTTCTGCAATCACTAACTGTTCCGTTTTTCAAGTAAGATTTTTTTTTTTCTTCAGTAAATTAATGGAATTTTGGCACTTATATTATGTAAGTTGTTAATAGTATTTAAGGTACTGGTCTTCTGAAAATCAGAATCAAATGAGCAATGGACATTTCAGTTTGATATAACACCTGTGCTACGCCAAAATGCCTCGCAAAACGGAATAGGTCTGTAAGCACATATATATATAAAAGTAAATGCACACCCATTTGAATTATTAAAGACATAGAAGAAACCTGATTTTAAGAGATATTATGCATCTATGACTTAATGTAGGCAATGGCTGGTACATACAATCTGTATCTTTGATTATGTGGTCTCACAAAACCATAAAACAAGATAGAACAACAAGTTGTACATGAAAAATAAGAAGGAACAATGGGAATAATTGAGCGTGAAACTAGAGGAAGATAGATTTTAATAGAAGAGAATATTGTATCATTTTTTACAATGAATACTATTTAAAAATTCCACCTGACGGCCAAATCAGTCTCCTACGATCCTGTTAGATTTGACATCTGAACATTACTTTAGGACTTGCTTAGAACAAAAGAATAAAAGCCATTTTAATCAAGTCTTTTTCTTTTTAATCAGTGCAGCATGCATTTCATGAACAATTTATGGCACTCGACAAAAACATGGGACTTCTTTCAGATTCGTGAAAAACAAAAGAAAAAGGTATACTAAAAGAGAACACTATCACTATGGATAGAAAACAGGCAGAATATGGTAGGATATGAGCAGGCATAATTGCACGCTTTGATATTTATGATGAAAGACCTGAGCTGAAAGAAAAATGACAAAAATGCTATCTTAGCCTTTTATGAAACAAAGAAAACCTGAAGGTCGTGCAATAGTAATTTTCATCATTCCTTCCAAGGACTTGGCAAGCTTTGAAAATTCATATGTAATAGCAGCTAGCTTTTCTAAGTGAAAGTGCTTTGAAATCATCTTGGAATATATAGTAATAAAAGAAACCATCATTTTTTTCAACTGTAACAAAAGCAAAAATATATTTCAGAACATTAAGTTAACTACTTTATGTTGTCTTAGCTTTAAAAAAATCATTACACTGTACAATTAATTTTTTTAAACTCAGAGTATTCTACCATATATATTAATTTTAACAGAGATAATAACTACTGCAAATAAGGAAAAAAAGCTCTTAAAATTGTACATTGCTTATTCAAATATTGCAAAATATGTCTGGCAAAAAAAACAGACAAGCACAAGTGCAGTCTAAAAATACAGAATAAAAAAGGATATTTACTATGAGATTTCTAATGTTCGGTAGCGTGCTGGAAATTCATTTTAATCCAGATTCCTCAATGCAAAAAATAAATAGTTAAATTTAAATATAACTACAATCTCAACTATAAAGATGCCTAATTGTCTCTAAAGTAGAAGTATACTCCTCCTAGTAATATTTATTATTTTCCGTCTTCTGAATGAGTGGCACTTATTTTACTGATAAATAATTTCCTCTGAGTTTCTGAGTTAGTTTGGACCATTGAGTCTTTTTTCCTTCTGTCCCTCAAACAGAAGTTGAACATTTTTTTAAGCTGTAATTTGACCTTGGTGCCTGCTTCCTCCAATTGAGACTGAATCCCCAGCAGCAGGGGAAAATATGAAAGAATAACCATCTCAGGGAGGAAAAAAATTCGACAGTTGGAAACTACTCCAAACTTCAGAAAAAAAAAAAAATAATAATATGCCACTGGAAATGTAAAGTACAGAAAATCCAAACTTCTGATTTTCCTTCAGTATTACTGGTACTGCATCATTTTTTTCTCCATATGTAAGGCATGGATATTGCATTTACTACATTTATTAACCCAAACAAATTAAGCAACCTGCATCCTGTCCTAGCATTTCAGAAAAAAATGTTAGCTGGGGAGCAGGGGGGATAGGGAGAAGAGTAGACAAAAAGCAAAGTAGAAGACTTTATCATCTTTGCTCAATTTTATTTTTTTTGGAAAAACTCATATGTTTCTCTCTAGACTCTCATTATTTTTTGATGTGGGCAGAGCTGCCCTGCGCTATATAACATCCAAAAGATTCTTTCTCCGGTATTTTCTGGACATACAGATGAATAGGATTTAGTTTTAAGACATTCACTTTTATACTTTTTTCCTTTGATGCAATTTAGCCTTTCAGAACTAAGAGGTCATTTATTAGATGTTGTCTGTTCTACTTAATTAATGTTAGGCACAAATGTACTGTGTGTGTGGCTGGGTATAATTGGATGTGCTAGATGAACAATAAAATGCAGCTTAGATTCTTTGTTGGCTTAGCCAACTAAGCCTCTAAGAATGATTGCTAGTGGAGAATGGAGGAAATGCTTTAAAACTGTAATTTAAAAACAGGGTCTATGATGACATTTGGTAGGTTTTAAAGTTCAGAAAAGTAAAGCAATTAGTGAGGTTCGACAGCTATAGGCAGTGTAGGAGTTAGATCTACCTTCATATTTTGGAAATTCTACATTTACATTAATAGAAGAAAGGTCAGTAGCAACTAGTTCTTGATCAGTTTTAAAACTGATGCTTTAGGCTTGCAAAATCTAAATTCGAGAAACCTATCATGTAAAAGGAAAAAAAAAAAAAGAAGATATCCATTACCCAATTTTAGGTTATAGCCAGCTTCTGGAAGATGAAGGTTCCTTGTCAACTGGGGCACTCTGAAGTAAATTCTGCTGTTTTCTTGTTTACCATTCTATGTCGCTGCTCCAGAAAGAAGAGGAAGGAGCAGCTCCCTTAATAAACAGCTATCACTTTCAAAGTTATCTATCTATTTACACTTTTCAAAGGAAGTCATATCGTTATGATTCTGCAATATTTAACTCTTCAGAAATCTTTTATTCCTGTCATTGCTAATGAATACTATCTTTATTACTATTAGCATTTTTAGTGGTAGTTATTCTGTTCCTATATTGGATATACATAAGGTTTACAAGAAAATACCCCATTGTACTAGATACTATATATAAATGTATCAGTATTCTGAAGAGTTTATCAGTGAAATATAAGACTACTAAGATAAAGTGGCTACTTTAGTAGTTTAGATGTCTCCAATATAGAGCTCCCGAACTGTCCTACAGAAGCAGCTGTTTTCTTCCATAGAAGGAAACTCAAATACATTCCCTTTTATGCTGCTGAGGTGAATCACATCTTAGATAGACAACATTAGACAAAATTGGTCTTTATTAGCCTCTCAAAGAGACAAAACTAGTAATGAGAAAAAATATATACATTATGTCATATTGCCATATTATTTCACTCCGTAACCAAGCGAATCATAGCAGAATAAAATCTTTGTACTTTACTGCTTGAATGTTTTCACCATTAGCATCTATTCAATATTTGCTACAGTACCTGTCTTCTGCATTTCTTCATCTGCTAATAAGCATGACACAACACTAAATGTTTCCAATAAAGATCCTTTCTTTTCTCAATTTTTATTGGATAAAACAAGCCCCATCTTTGCTCTAGTCTGTTCTTTTTACATTGCTAGGCAAAAGCTGCTAGATATTTCATAGGGTACTTAACAATCATAACCAGCTCCTACACAAACTTGCTGTAATCCCCAACTGTGATGTCTACCACTGCTGTGCACAAATGAGGGGTCCATTATGGCAAGTTAGGTCTGGCAATCCCCCACTAGCCTTCCACTAGAAGGAAATACCCTAAAGTAAGTAGGAAGAAGTAGTGGTTTCCTGAAGAAAATATCCCTTATCCCTTGTCACTGAAAGTCTGCTCAGGCAGCAAATCACAGTGAGCGCCAACTTCTGCTTTTGTGCACTTATCTCTTTTTATTTTTCCTAAAAATAACCAAAGAGAGTGCAAAACATTCTGCTGTAAGGTGCCACATAGATTTCCAAAATAAAAAAGGAAATAGTCGTTTCACGGAATGTACTTCCCTGTTGTAATGTCTACTGAAACAGTTAAAGTTTTTGTTTATTTTTGCCATGATGAAATATCTTCCGTAGTAGTCAGTGCAAAGTCTTGTAATTTTTTTGGGAAAGTTTATACCAACTAATCAACATCATTCACTACTGTAACTGTGTCTATGTTATTGGGTTGTATTATTTCAGACAGGTTTGTTTGCAAATAGCTACAAAAGGAGTGATGAAAGCTAGATTATAAAGGAGCTCGTGAAATAAAACACAGAGCTGCTTGGCAAGGACTTTGTTCAAAATTATATGTAGATATGGTGGAGTTTAGATTTTAAAATTTAGCCTCAAATGCTGAAAGATTCCCTAAGCATTTAACAAAATACAGGAATTCTGCAGAGAGAAAATGGTTCTAAATGACTGTTTGTGTTCCAGAACTAAATGAGACACAATACCTCACTGCTGGCAGTAGAGACATGCATATGGATGAGAAAGACTGTATCAGGCAATTGCAGAAATTTAGTATCCTTAAGATTTTCACCTGCAAGTCAGATTTTGTTGAAAAGGGTCAAAGACTTAAAAAACTATCAATGTAGTTTTGGCCTTGATTAAGAAAAAAAAGAGTAGCCCCAAAACATGAGTTAAATGTAAGTTGTAAAAGCATCTATAGAGATCTTGAAACAGCTCTGGGAAGTGTAAGCTGTCCCATTTTGTACTTTAGAGAGGAAATACATTTCATTTGAGACTACAGGGTAAATCATTACCAAAGATAAACAGGAATGGACAGAAAAAAAGAAAAAGAAAAAGATGTGGGAGAGACTTGACTTCACCTAATCACTGGTAAATCCTGAATTCACAAAAGGAATAAGATACTGGTCTATCATTTTTCAGAGTCTTGTATCTAACAATTCACTCTAAAAATAAAGTAATTACATTCAGAAACAGCTCTTCCTAAGCTTTTTGTTGTTTCTACTGGTGTTGAACTAGAAGCTAATAGTCACTTCAATCCCTCTGGGATTCTAGAGAACTGAGGGGGACACAAGGTCTGTAGAATAAGGCTCTTACAGCTTAGAAGATGCTGGCAATAAAATTATCAGTTGGAATTTATCTTAAATAAGTTTAGGATGAATTTAATGACAGTACTTCAGAGGAATAAAAAGAAATAAATATTTCTAAAGGGAAGTTCAGCTCACCTGAGACTCAAGAACTCTGAAGTTGCTTATCTCTCTCCATTGATTATTTATGCATCTAAAGTGACTAGAGTACTAATTTAGTAACCACAGTGAGGTGACTACTAGGTCTTAATCTCCTATTTAAAAGAAAAATACTGATGTTTTTTTACCCCTAAATGCATTGATTTGATTGCTACTGATCTTGGGGAAACTAAAACTTGCTTGTTTTACTTCTTTAGGGTGTATCTTTGTTACTCTTATATATGCATTGAAAGAAAAGGACATACCAATTATGTTACTTATCTGAGAAAACTAGTGTACTGAATTAATTACTTCAAAAAGAGGTGATTAAGTATTTGACTTGGTTGAGGGCTTCTTTCAACCACTACATAACTATTACACAATTATAATCCCACAGGGCCTAAAGGGAGACCAAATAACTCTTTACAATTTTTCAAATCAGAGACTATTCACAGACTGGGGTTGGGAAAGGAAGCCTGTGGAGAGAGATATGAAAGAGAAATACAACACAAGGTTTAAAAGGAAGATCTCTTCTGTTCTGTTACAAAAGAGAGAGGAAAAATCACTTGAAAAGGTTGCTAAGTGCAGTTTAATTAATATAAATCCTCATATTTCTGTATTAGTCAGATTCTTGATCAGAAAATCTGCAATCAACAAAAGAAGATCAAACTAAAAACAACCAGAGATCCATTTTAACTTAAAAAAGAAGGAAGGAAGGAAGGAAGGAAGGAAGGAAGGAAGGAAGGAAGGAAGGAAGGAAGGAAGGAAGGAAGGAAGGAAGGAAGGAAGGAAGAGAAAGAGAGAAAGAGAGAAAGAGAAAGAAAGAAAGAGAGAGAGAAAAAGAAAGAGAGAGAGAAAGAAAAGAAAGAAAGAAAGAAAGAAAGAAAGAAAGAAAGAAAGAAAGAAAGAAAGAAAGAAAGAAAGAAAGAAAGAAAGAAAGAAAGAAAGAAAGAAAGAAAGAAAGAAAGAAATGGGAAGGCAGCACAACTGAGAAACGTTGGTTGTTTACAAACTCAACATTCAAATGTTTTCATCAAAAGCTTATTTCAGGCAGTAAATGAAGTAATCTTTTTGGAAAGTAATAGGATTTTATTCTCACGAGATTCCCCCACAGAGAGGTGGCCATTTCCTAAATCAGTCAGTCAGGTATGATGATACCTCAAATCCCAGCTGCTTGAAGCATATAAATAATAAATGAAGATGGCATTTGAGTCTGAAAAATCATCCAAGAGGTTGACATCCTTCCTTTTGGTGAACTCTGTAAGATGTGTAGTGTGGAAGCAAAAGCTAAAGGTTAGGAGCATGACCATGCACTGCACTTTGGCTTGTAAGCTCAAAAGTGGCTACTAACCATGAACCAAACGCATCACTGAACGTTGGGACTTTTTGTGTTTCTTTTTTTTTGCCCTTCATTCCTTATGGTCTAAGGTTTGCTTTCACTGCAGGGAAGAAGAGAGTCAGAAAATACAGGAAAGAAAAGTTAGCATTCTTTCTGAGCACAAACCTGCTGCTAAGCTGGTATTTTGTATTGATTTTTCCTGAAGCATGTAATCTTGAAAGCTTGTAACAGAGGATGAGGTAAATATCATTTTATTTGCTCAAATAGGTTTAGATTAGATTGAGATGAAAAACTAGGGACAGGCCAAATTAGGACTGAAAGCAGCAATTACAGATTATTGTTTCCAGCAGTAACTAGAATAGGTTATTTCACTGATAAAAAGGCGTGCTGAAAGAAATAGGTGATTTTCCCCAGTCTTAAAATAATATCACGGAAATAATAGAAAAAGAAAATATAAACAGAAATTTACAACAAATATGTTATGTTGCATGTTAAAAAAAGCCAGGCTACCTGTAGAGCTAATTAGCATGTGAATTATTGAACTTGCTTAAAATGCACGGTTTAACAATATATCTTCAGAATACAGACTTCTGAATAAATACAATATGGGTGCTTAGCCAACTAGCAATATACTTTCCATTGTGTACATTTTTTCTCATCTTGTTGAAAAAACAAAGCATACCATTCAGCCTGAAGGATAATAATAAAAATCAGCTCATAAAAGTAATTCCTTCGATAAAATAGTTTCAGAGGGGAAAAAAAAAGTGTACAAAAGCGTTCAAATGATACTGACAATAAGGCATGGAATTTAAAAGGCTTAACCATGTCTTATCTTAGAGTCTGTTTTATTTCTTCATCTTCTGAGCACTTCAAACATATGAGCTGTTATTCCATCTTTAGATCAGTAACTTTGAATTGTTCTACCTGTCATTCTGCAGTGACTAGCACAGCTAGATGTCATACAATGATTGTTTGCACTTTCATTCTTTCACATTAAATGGCAATCATCTGGTCCTTTTGATTTGTTTCTTTTATTTAGCCCTGAAGTTTTTACACTAGAATCTCATTAAAGCTGAACTAGTGTACTCCTGTCAAAAAACTAATGGAAAAAAAGTTTAAAAGAGAAATGTTTCACCTATATTGTCACTTACCGGTGGAGTTGTATTTATCAAGATTTGCAGAGTTTACTTCTTTGGTTTATGTTCTTTTGGCCTTGTTCACCTCTCCTTGCTTTTTTTTCTCTCTATTGTACAAAATTAAGATGATATGTTCTAATAATCCAGACACCTAACTAAAATAACAACAACAAAAAAAGTAAAACAAATTGTATCTCCTGGATCTTATTTTCTCATAGGACAGACATATTTCCTGCTAGCTTAGGATTTTGCCATTGCAATTCCTATGCAAAGGAATAAGTACTACAAACATTGTTTATAGCAGTAAAACTCTGTGTCTGAGTTACTTGAATAAATAAATTAAACAGATCCTCTGATGCTCGTATTTCTAGTCATAGATGATAATATTCTTTGTCAGTCATACAGAAAACAATGTTCCACCCTTGAAAATAACTCACAACCTCTCACCTTTTTTTCCCTCCAGCAACATTTGTTTTTTGATCCAGGTAAAGCCACTAATTACAATCTCTAAAAAAAAATAAATTGATTACTGGGCTCTTCATAGGAATTCTCAAATTACACAAAAGTTATTTATGCAGAAGTATGACTTGGTCTATCAGGAAAAGAGAAATCATACAAGACCCATTTAATCTATACTATGAAGGACAATGAAAAATATATCCATTCAATAAGAATCTTCTTTTATCTTATGCTGCTGCACTGACAGATAAGAGAAATATATCATGTGGATTCTGATCCCTCTATGAGTTTCAGAAAATAAGATAAGGGTCTGCAAAATGCTGGCAAATTAATCCCAGTGAAATTACTAACCATTTTGTCTAAAGATCCGGTAGTCAGGAGGGATAACTTAGAGGTCACCTTTGCTATTAATGCTAAGGGTTTTCTTGCTAGTATTATATATATTGTACATCTAAATGCCTGATCTAAAAATGAATTCCTCAGCATTTCTGAATATGCTCCATAGACACAACTCAAAAGATGCAATGCTTTTTCCTCCTATGTAAAATGTGATGTTTTAAGCCCTCTTTCTTCAATTTGCCTGTACATAAATGATGACCTCTTCCCTAGAAACTTAAGTAAACTGCAAGCTTCTACATGTCAAAGGATCCTTATGGCTTGAAAACAAAGATAAAACAGTAGACATTAATAATAATAATAAAAAATTACTCTGACATGTAATTGTTACAGAAAATATCTGTTTATGAGATGCATATATAAGAAATAATGATCAAAATGAGGGTATTTCTCAGCAGTTAATGATGAGATAGAAGAGTTAATGGTTGAAGGTGAAGTCAAGGTCGCATAACTCAGCCTATCATTAATAGCTTGCAAATGCCCAGCCAGGAGGTCATCGCTGTTATAAATTATGAGACATGAATAAAATAAAATAAAAAATAAAAAATTACCATTTTGTGTTTCAGAAAGTCAGAACTAATACAGTTGCTATGGATATGTTTTCTGTTTGGTGCAGTGATCTCCTCTGAGTAGTTAAAGACCAGGGTTGCAATTCAGCATGGTGCTGAGCCAAAACAATTAAAGTACACAGACCAAAACACAAACCTCAGCATATTTCAAGATCAAGGTTCAGGCCAATAAGTAGAAAAGCATTCTCTCAGATTTATTCTGAAGAATGACTATTTTCGAAGGCAATAGTTTTAAGGTAAATCATACATGAAAAAAATATTACTATCTAATTTTCTCCATTTAAATTTCAACGCATTTTATTTATTTATTTTGTAACCATATCTTTACAGCTTTTCAAAAGAAAAAGAGTTTACAGTTAATATAACACTAAGTCCATATTTAGTCTTGAATTTGTTCTTTCACCATTTTTATCCTTACTGATTTTCTCAACAATTTCCACTGTAGGAAATTATTGCTTCTCTTGTTTGCTTACGCACTTTTAATATTTTAATTAAAAGTATATTAGATAAACTTATCCTTGTTCTGAATCCTTCTGAAATCAGAAATCAGCTCTATCTTGGAATGAGTTCCAAAGGTTAATTAAGAATTGTATAAAAAATTTATTTCCACATTTTAAAAAATTTCACTCTTTATTTTAGCTGTCTCTTCCATGGTCTTAAGTTCTAAAACAAGATAAATAGCAGCATCCAACATTGTTCATTAACATTGATTACGTCTGTCTCATTCATGTTCTCCCTTTCTCTTACATAACAGAGTACATGCTAGCAAAGAATAAAAGTACACACAAAAATATGTAAAACACTCCTTTCTAGACTTCACAGCTTAAACCTTGGTAAATGGAACAAGCCTTTTTTAAAAAGAATACCCACATTCCATGCCAGTTTAATAATGTGGCATAATCTTCACTAAATATAAGATTATAGCATCTAATTAGTTCTCTTCAATAAAAAAAGCTCTGAAATGTATTTTTAAAAAATCTTTCCACAGGGAAAAAAAGAAAAACATTTTCATAGAATTAATGTGCATAAAACTATATCACACAGCTCCGGGAGGTAGCTTTATTTATCAGAATGGTTTTAAGTCTACTTGACCTGGATTTCTTTTGCACTTGCCAAATGTCTAATAAAGAGGAAGATGCACATCAGGAAAAGTGCCAAGGATAAAAGAGAAAAAAATGAAAATCAAGTTGAAGAGTCTTACCCTAAGTCTCTCACACAACTTTATCACTCTATATTGGCACACTGTTATTCATGGCACTGCATGCTTATTCAGAAAGACTATATTCCCTGAAGTTAGGTAAAACTAGTTAGCATACAACTACACAAAAATTAGTGATACAGCACTCAGCAATTATAATGCCGTACCTGGAAATAAGACTATAGTTGCATATTTGGGAATTGGATATTTTTACACAGAAAAAACAATGATAAAATTTTTATTGATCATAGTATGATTTCGATTGGAATATTTCATGACCTGGTAGTTGGCACCCTACCTGTGGCAGGGGAGATGGAACTTGGTGATCCTTGAGGCCCCTTCCAGCCCAGGCCATTCTATGATTCCATAATTCTATGATTTTCCGTAGTACCTGAATCCTGGTAAGTAAAAAAACCCAGACATATCTACATGTAGATATGTAGATACACCCAACAGATACTATGTAAAAATGATTTGAAGAAGTCAAGGACACAGAGAAGCACCTGTTAATATTTTCAGATCCCATTTGTTAATTCATTCAGAACTTTTAAATTACAACTGAAGATAAATATTCTCCACAGCAAACAGCAAACACTGTCTACCATCCAAACTGTTGTCTAATGATAGTAATAGTCCAATGAAATATTCATACTTCTGCCTATATATATTCAGTAGACATAGTTTACTGTTAGTCACTGTCAAACAACACATCAAAATAAAAATAAACAAATGATTCACTGAGATGAAAAAGTTAAGCAAAAATTAGTTTAATTTATTGAAGACAGATGCAACCCAAAGTAAAGGCCCATGGAGTACTGAAGATGGTCTAATTTGGTTCAGAAAGTATTTACCTTATGTAACTCAAAACAAAGATAATTTCTTCAATGTGTAGCTGCCTCTGTTGGGTCAAGATAAGATTATAGAAATTCTTTAACATTGGATGAGGTAATAAATCTGTATTTTGAACTGAGATTCCAAAAGTGTTCAGAAGTAAACAGAAAATGAATGCAGCTAGTATTACAAATCTATGGAAGAAATGATTTCCAGGAACACTGAAATAACTTTCACTTTCACTGCAAGTTCTGTTATTCTATGATTGGAATTGATATTTATGATTTATTTCTATAATAAATTAACAGGAAAGACTCTCATATAAAAAAAGTCTGGCATATTTGAAACTCTTCATCTCAGTTAGCAAAGGAGAATTTGGAATAGTTTGCCTGGTGTGCTGTTATTTGTAAATATACATCAATTGCCATAAGATACATGAGACAATTTCAAAATCATAATAAACATCATGATGTAACAGTAAGTTATTAAAGCCATGACATAGAAGTACTCTAACCCTTTTAGAAAGGAATGCTTACATAGGGCTTCCAAACTCGAAGAATCTGCTATCAAAAATAAATAAATAAATAAGAAATTAAAATCAGGACAAACATTCTCTGTAATTTAAAGGGACAAAACTTGAATCCTTTTATTAGGATTTAGTTTAAATAAAAGTTCTTAAGCTAACTTACTTATCTTGTCCTTGCAGGTTGGGTCCTTTTTTCTAGTCTGTTTTCCCAGTTCAGCTTTCATTAGCTTCAAACATTTCTCAATTCCACAGTCTCAGACTCTAGAAAAGCTCCCACTTTCTAGGTTACCATCTGAAAAATTCTTTCCCACTCTTAGGATAACTCAGAGTTCTTATAGCGACAACCTCTAGACTCCTGCGAGTACTTGCACATGACAACTCCTGAATTAAAAACAAAACAAAACATAGAAAAAAAAAGAAAAAAACAAACAACCACAAACAAACAAATAAACAACAACAAAAAAAACTAGAAAACTTTTCTATATAAAATTTACAAAAGATTATGGGTGTTCCTCAGTTATATAATATGGTAATATATATAATTTATATAAATATATAATAAGGGAATTTATATGCAAATTTCCTTGTTTCTTCTATTAGTCTTAACATACTGTTGCCAGGATTTGCATCATCTCTCTCAGCTGAACTCAGTCTGCCAAGGATACTTTGGCATTTTCTCTATTTCTGGAATGATAGTACTGTGAAATCAAATGAAGTTTTCCAGCCATGCAGGTCCACTGATGTGATCTACACCTACTGACACAAAAACTTACCTTGATTTGACTTCTGTATATAAGTATTTAGTAAGAATGATGAAGAAAGAAAGGACTTAGAAGCTGAGTTTTACATTACAGTCAAGAAAGTGAAAATCTGCAAAACAGACTACCACAGCATTTATACTGTATTAGAATAAGTAAAGGAGTTGAGCAATAGAGACACTTCTTAAGCTACTCTTTACCATTTCTTAGAAAGTTTATTTATTACCAGAGAAAAAACACAAAATACATTTTGTTTTTAATTAATGACAGCTCTTTCTCCTAATAATAATGAAAAAAAAGAAAGAAAACCACCTGTACAGAGTCCATTGAATTGTACAAAGCAGGGAACCAAGATTAAATCTGTACAGGAGATCTAAAGAAAAAGGAATAAATAACCTGGGGTAAGACCTCTGGAGACCAATTTAAATGGAAACTGAAAAGCAAAGGGTTCAATTGGCCTCCTATACATAAACATATCTTTGGATTTATTATAATTACTTTTAAAGCCAGAGAGGATCCCAAACTGATTTATGGACAGTGTAATAGCTGGGATTGAAATATCAGGATGGGTTATAAAAAGTAGAATATCATCCGCATACAGTATTCATTTATGTTCCTGCTTGTGTGCATCAGTAATGATACAGTAAGTTTACGACATTTCTAAAAGCCTCAGGAAGTGTTGTGAAAGCTAATGTGGAGAAAGGAGGAAAAAATGGACAACAAAGCATAACTCAGGAAAAAGAAAAGATTCAAAAAATCATAGGTATTTTATTATTGTAGTATTTTATTTTAGGAATATTTCAATTCATAACCAAATCTCCAAATTTATATTTGTACACATCAATTTCACCAATGTCCAGACATTGTAGCCTTTTTGTACACATAAAATGCTATCACTGGAACTAGGGGGACGGCAAGGGCATTATTCTTAACCTTGTCTGACCAATGCATTAGATTACTCTCATAAAAATCTCAGAAATACTGGATCTTTATGTAACAACCTGCTTAAAAGCTGCTTCTATCTTAAGGCAATCTGAGTTTAAATAATCCTGTTTACAATGCATTTCCAATTGCTTTTTTTTTATTTCGAGTCTAGCAAAAATTGATATAGTTCCCTTCCCTTCCCTTCCTTTTTTTTTTTTTTTTTTTTTTTTTTTTGGTCATGCTGTAAAACACAGCGACCCTTGTAAAAAGATGTTAGAGGTGCTTCTAAAATAATTCACTCATCTGCATGTGCATGTATCCTGAAATTCAATTCATTTTCTTGGAAATGAACATTCTCAATGCATTTGATTTTTTAAAAGTTGTTTTGTTTTCTTTTTAAAAAAGCTTGAGAAGAAGTTTGCCTTTCTTTTTCATTTCAATTAATTTAACTGTTTCTTTTTAACATTCATATCTCCATTAAATGAGTATCTATGTTTGGTGTGATTGGTCTTAATCTTGGGCAAATGGAGGGGAAAACAGAAATGGGTAAAGAGGAACATGTGTGAGCATGTGTGTGAGAGAAAGACCACTGCAAAATTTCAAATCAGTATGGATTATTCAACTGGATTTTCAGCACCTGCAGCTACCATTGAAGTGAATGGGAGTTCTGGGAGTTGCTAGGAAAAATGAATCCTTTAAAAACTAGAGACCCACTAAAACACGAGCCCTAACATGTTTCACATTAAATGAAAATCTTCATAATTACCAAAAGAAATACTCTAAGATTTCTAAGAACCTGTGGTCTTTACTCAAGCCCTGAGGACTGTGCAAATATTCCTTCTCTGTATCTCAGGGAGAAATACATAACATATTTTTTCAAGAAAAAGAAAGCAGGTTAAAGGACGATAAACATCCATCCTTAAAGGAGAGATGAATGACTTCCAGAATTTAGGTTTTTTTCTTTTTTTCAACTGCTAAATGAATGAACTGCTTCATCAAACAAAATATATACTTTTTCTCCTTTTTTTTTTTTTTTTTTTTTTTTTCCCCTCTTATTTCCTCCTGTATATTTTTGTCCACAAACAATACAAATGCTATTCTGGAAGAGTGATCTAGTCACAATTAGAGAAGTGGTGATGTTAATGCATTTCATTTCATTTAAATCCACTAAATGCAGAGAGTCTGAAGGTATCTAAAAAAAAAATAAATTCAGAAATAGGTGTTTTTTTTTAATTCTAACAGAAAGAGTGATAAAGTGTCACTGAATTTGTTTCTCTACAGAAAAGGTTTCTAAAAGAACTCTGAAATATGTGTTCTCACTTGAAGCAAATATTTGAAGTTCTACATTATTTACAGAATCATGTGATGGCTCAGCTCCTCTGCTCTGCGCTGAGCAAACCAAGGGAACTCAGATACTTCTCATATGTCTTGCCCTCCAGACTCTTCACCATCTTCATAGCCCTCCTTTGGATGCTCTTTAATAGCTTTACATCCTACATATATTGTGGCACCCAAAGCTGCACACAGTGCATGAGATGGGGCTGTATCAATGCAGAACAGAGTGAGACAAACCTCCCCTCACTCAGCTGGCAGTGCTGGGCCTGACCCCAGGGTATAGTTGGCTTTGCTGGCTGCCAGAGTACACTGTTGACTCACATTCAACACTGTCAACTTGCCAGAACTCCCAGGTCCCTATCTGTGGGGCTTCACTTTAGCCCTTCATCCCATAGTCTATATAATTCCCATTGATGTCCCGTCCCAGTTGCAGAATTCTGTACTTGCTTTTGTTAAGTTTAATGGGTTTGAGGATTGCCCAGCCCTCTAATTTGTCAAGATCTCTCTGCAAGGCCTCTCAATCCTTAGGGGAGTCAGCAGCTCCTCCCAGTTCAGTTCTATGCAAATCTACTTAATTTACCTTCAAGTCATGTATTCAAATCACTGATGAAAATGTCAAAGAGAACTGTCACAAAAAGGAGCTCTGTAGAAACTATGCAGTTAAAAATAAGTACTTACAGGTCATTAGCTAATTTTATCAGACCATAGGCCTTCAGAGGCAAAAATTCCCCTTCATTGCTTGCTTTAGGAAGGTCCACTTCATTTCATTTGCTTGAAAACTGAGAACAGGGGCTTTTTCTCAACAAAACAAACAAAAAATCATTTCTAGTCTTACTTGATCTCTCATATGCCAGGAAGAAGGTGTACTCTTTTCTCATTCTTCTAGTGCTCACCATTGCATTTTTTCCTCCCTGCTTCTTAGAATCATAAATCTAACAAGTCATTGGCCCTTAGGACTTCACTGAATAGAGGGATTTCTTATCTCATACATTTGCAAGTCCAAGTGATAATCATATGCTGTCACTCCTTCCCAGGGATCACGATCTTTTTAACACATTAACATTTTAACACTTTGCCATTTCTGGCCTGTGCTGATTTTCAGTTTCTAGATCACAAAAACAACTTACTAAGTTTACAACTCCAGAGTTTACTTCCTACTGTATCTGTGAATAAAGCCAGTCCTGAACTGTGCACTTCCAGAAAGCATAATGATGGGATGTTCTCTTGAAAAGATTGCAAATTTAAGCCTAAGATGTTGTGATAGAGAAAATGGACACTTTTTTCTATGGGTGTGATATTCTTACTTGAAGGAAATGCAGATGACACCAAGCTGGGAGGGAGTGTTGATCTGCCAAAGGGGAGAAAGGCACTACAGAGGGACCTGGATAAACTGGGTCAATTGGCCAGGATAAACTAACTGTATGAGTTTCAATAGGGCCAAGTGCCGAGTCCAGCATTTTGCTCACAACAACCCCAGGCAACCCTACAGGCTTGGGGAGGAGTGGCTGGAAAGCTGCCTGACAGAAAGGGACCTTGGTGAACTGATGGACAGTCGGCTGAATATGAGCCAGCAGTGTGCCCAGGTGGCCAAGACGGCCAATGGCATCCTGGCTTGTATCAGGAATGGTGTGGTGAGCAGGACTAGGGAAGTCATCCTGCCCCTGTACTTAGCACTGGTGAGGCCTCACCTCGAGTACTGTGTTCAGTTTGGGGCACCTCAGTACAGAAAGGACGTTGAGGTGCTGGAGCAGGTCCAAAGAAGGGCAACAAGGTTTGCGAAGGGCTTGTAGAATATGGCCTATGAGGAGAGACTGAAGGAACTGGGGCTGTTCAGTCTGGGGAAAAGGAGGCTGAGGGGAGACCTTACTGCTCTCTTCCAATATCTGAAAGGTGCTTACAGCAAGAGTGCGGTTGGTCTCACTGGTGACAGGTGACAGGACAAGGGGATATTCTTCAAGTTGCACCAGGGTAAGTTTAGGTTGGGTATCAGGAAAAACTTCTTTACAGAAAGGGTTGTTAAGCACTGGAATAGGCTTCCCAAGGAGGTATTTGAGTAATCATCCCTGGATGTGTTTAAAAAGTATTTGGATGTGGTGCTCAGGGACATGATTTAGCAGAGGGTTGTTAGAATTGGGCTACTATGGTGATGTTGCAGTTGGACTAGATGATCTTTGAAGTCTTTTCCCACCTGAGTAATTCCATGATTCTATGATTCTAGGAAAGAAAGTGCATTTTAAAATATCCTGACTGGGAATACTGATTTTTTTTTATAACATTTAAGACAGTTATGTCTCTGAATGGAAGAACAGCATATGCACTTTGGTTAATGTGTTCTTAGCATTTCCTGTAATTAAATGCACAAAGCTAATTTCAAAACGGTGTTTATTTTTTACCATGTGTTAATTAATGGTAACATGTGTTACCATGTTAATTAAAAGACAGTTCTGTGGCCATTGCAGTAGGCTGCTGGTAAGAGAAGGGAACTGAGTGAAAGATGAGTGCAAGTTTTGCTTATGAGTGCATTAAAAATAAAGATAGTAGTACTTGTTCCTCAGAAAGTAAAGTTTGAATATAATCGTACTTTTACTTTCACATTGGTAAAACAGCCTTTGTTACAATGTTGAATTTAAAATATAGGAAAGGGCAACTAACAGGTCAGTCTGCAATTTCTGCATCTTTTGTATAGTTGAGTATGTAACATTGCAGTTGGAAAATTATAACTAAGGAGCATTTGTCTCCAGCCTTTTTGTAAGTGTACAGACCAAGTGTACAGACAGGCAGTGACATTTCTCTTCATTACACTTTTTAAAATGCATCCAAGCTTGAATAAGATGAACCTCTGCTGAACTATGTACCTGTATGTAGGTAGAACAGTTTTAAACTGCTTATTCCAAGGACAGCAGTTTGTTTAGCAAAACTGTGTTATCTACTATTGATAACTATACTCCATCTCTGACTTCATCACTTTTATCATTGCGTGAATTTCTAAAGTGCTATGGAAAATAGTGTCTGCTCACTTCCTTTTTCATTTCCTTTACCTTCTTGTGATACAAGCAAGGATTATCTGATTCTCACATTGTTGAAATGAGGAGTGGATCCAAATTCTGCTTATCCAAATCCAAATAATGAAATACAAATATTTAGCTTGACATCAGAACTGAAGTGTTGAGTCATAAAATAAAGAGTTTTTTCATTATTTTATTTCTCTCTTGAAACTAGTTTGTCTGCATGACCTGGTGAATCATATTTACCATCCCAAACTTCATTTTCATTGCTTTTTGATCATTTTGATCATTTTGTTTTTCATATTTCATTTTGGAATTTGCTTTGGCAGGGTCAGCTCACATACTTTTTTTCTTGCTCCTTACTAGTTCCCAACAGGTAGATAGGAAAGTGGGAATGGTAAAGACTGAAACAAATAAAATTATCCAAATTGGGAATTTAGACAAAGTAATTAATTTAACAATAACCAGTTTAATTCTCTTTGCTTTATTTGAATATTTCCTGTGAATACTAGAAATCTAAAAATATGAAGGCTGCAGCAATGCTGTACACTATGTTGTTTCATTTCAATCAGAAAAAAAATAATACACTACTATTTATATATTTCCCTCTACTCACTATTCTAGAGTTAAAACTTCTTGCACAGTCCAGAATATCTATGTGAATAGCATTGTCTTTTGTTCAACTTAAAGCAAAGCAGTATACCAATTATCTAATCACAATCTCCAAGTTGAGAAAATGTGTAAACATACCATAATTAAGGGCTTAATTTGTTTTTGTGAGAATCAATTAAGTTGTATATAAACAAGGTAGAAAAAAAATGCTACACATGCAAAATACTTCAAAAACAAACAAACAAACAAACAAAAAAAAAAAAAAAAGGTTTGGAATGGTAATTTGCAATATTCCAATTAGAAATGATCTATGTCAGGGAGATGATAAGTTTTGTATCATGTTATTAAATACAAATTTCATTTTTGCTTTACTTGTGAAAAATTGTCCAGTTTTTCAACATTAACTTTTGCTAATATGTACAGGCAGGCCATTACTCTACTGTTTTCTTAACTGTTTCAAGAGTAGTTATCTATTACAAAAAAGAAAATGAGCACCTATCCAAGTTTTGCAAAACTATACTTCACATACAGTCAAGAATGCTTTATTTTGATTTTGGAGACTTAGTGTAAATATTTTGCTAACCTTCTAGACCAACACGCAACGTGATGACATGCACAGAAATATTTCTGTCATCTGAAATCCACACAGATCTTCAGAGTAATTTTCTCCTTCCATGGTAGCTCTTTAAGTATTCTTGGACAAATATTAACCTACATTTAAAAGAACATTTACATGGAAAATTTCTTATGGAATTATCACGTTACTGCATAAGCTTCAAACTGTATTAGCCTCTTCTTTTTCCTTACATTTATTCACAGAAGACAGAATATAATAGTTTAATAATATAGTTTATTAAATACATTCTGTGTAGTTTAAGAAAGTCAAAATGTGTATGCAGTGTCTTGAACGTGGGAAATATTTACCTTATTTTTATTTTATATTTTTATTTTTAGCGATGTATGTATTTTTTAACAGTTCCAGTGCACTTACTCTTAAATCCCTTTATTGTGGAGAAACTGCTTTGAAATTACTGATTAATCTTTTGAATGTTGTTTTTGCGTATGTGCCACATGATGAAGACATGACAGTTTTCTCAAGAATGGCAAGTTAAAATGGCCAAGATATTAAATATAAAAGAAGAGGACTAATTCTAAATTGTACTTGACAAAATCAAAGAAAAGAATAAGAATAAAAATGTTGAAATATTAGTAGAAAAAATTCCCTATGATTTGTTATTATCACTCTTTATTTTATTGCTAATTATTACTTCATATGAACTACACCCAAGAATACAGTTTGCCAAGTCTCATCCCCTCTCCCAAAAATGCAACTCAAGCTCTACTGAATTATCTGTTAAAAATCTCAAAGACTATACAAATACATAAAGATTTTCTCAAAGACAAAAACTAAATGCTCCGCTACCAGAAGCTCCCTAAATTGTATCAAAACTCAGTTTATATTCCCACAGATGTCTAACAAGCTGTGTATATGGTCTTGGATTATAGACTGGGAAAAATCAATAACTTGCTGTCTCAAAGGCACCAATATAGATTATGAATCACAGTCAGGAAGTTGTCAGTGATCTCAGCTGCCAAGAGTGCTTCAGTAAAGATATTTGCTAGCTCATAGCTCATATTCTTTTAATGTAGAACTTTCATACATGAAACAGAGCAGGTCACTTTTTGAAAAAAAAGAAAAAATAAGAAAAAAAAATGTTAGGAAAAAGTGCAGTATTTTACAAAGAAAATGCATCTGGTTTTAATATAAATAATGACTTCTTAGCAGAAAGTTTTTTGTTTACTTGATTATCTGTTTATTCTTTTGAATTGTTTATTTTGGTAGTGCAGTGGAAAGAAACACTGAGTCACAGTTTGAACCAGTGATCAAGCACCTGGTGGGAAGGCAGGAGATCTCATATGTGCAAGCAATTCACCTGATTGACCAGAACCTTCCCAGACCTCATTTTAAGGGCTGGCAGTGCAGGCAAGAGTCCAGAGTCCTCCTCATCTGAAAGACTCTGCTGGACTGTATGGGCCTTCCTGAGATGGTTTTTTTTTTCCTTTTTTTTTTTTTTTTTTTTCTCTCCCCGTACCTTTTGGTATTACACAGAAGCAGACCATCTTTATAGTTCAAGCCCTTGTTCTGCCTTCTTGTAACTCGTTGTAATTGTGGGGTTTTTGTTTGTTTGTTTTGTTTTGTTTTTGCTCCCTCAGGAGAATGTTTTTCCTCTTTCTTCCAGAGCTTATTTGTGCGTGATGAAATGATTTCATACTATCATATAAAGCCATAAAAAAGAACTGGGAGGAGTTCACTGAAGAAAAATGACACCAAGTTTTTTTTTTTTTTTATCTGTTATTCTTTGATAATGATACTGCAATATGGAAATGTGCAACATCACCTCAAGGATTGGAGAATGTTTTAATTTGAGATAACATCTCTTGCATTGTAACTACACAAACACTACACAAACTGTTCTTGAAATACCACACCTGCTGGTATTTTCCACAGTACTACTTTTAACAGAAATACCAAAAGAATAAGTTGAGAGGATTTCCCTCACACACATATTTTCCCCAAACCATTTCATTTAAATTATGTATGGAAAAGGAATTAACTCCGTTCCAATCCTAGAACTATGTTTTGAGTTACTTCTAAATCTACTGTTAGGCATTCAATATACGCTCTATTATCTGAGTTGCCCTCTAACACCACAAACTGCTCTCTATTGACCATTTCTGTTCTTTAACAGAGGCTACAAGTTCAAAGTCTTCAACAGAATAAAGTAACCATTTCTATAATTCAGAAACACCTAACATATTTTTTGCTGTGCTGGAGTAAAGGCTCTGAGATCTGCCAAGTTGTAATAGCTATGAGAGCTTGAACCTATCCATGATTAAATTATGGGAAGATAAAACAGGTTAAGAAATATTAGTTGTATTGGAGTATATTACTACAGGGGGGATGGCATCCAACTCAAAATAAGTTATTACATTTAGATCAAAATTTTCCCATGTGTTTTCTTAGTTGGAGATAGTATAGGTCTGGAGTGATAGCACAGGGAAGCAGGAATTACTTCTACTATTGATATTCCTATCCTTATTTTTTTCTTGGACAGCATCTCACATCTGAGCATCTTCTGAAGTGTTGTGGGATAGAGCTTAGGAGGTTTGAGAAAAAAGACAATGAAGAACACTAGAGTCTGAGTGCTCTACATCATTCCCGGCTACATTTGCTGATTTCACACTGAATACTTCCGTAGCAACACTTATGCCCTCAGGACTTTGTGGTTGATGTTATGTATTGTAAGGTGACACACTGACAGCATTGATTTCCAGAGGAAGGCTGTCAATGGAAAGTAAGAAACCATTGAAGAAATTGGCCTTGTATGTGATTAATCCAAATGTAAGAGAGACATTGCAGGAATATTTGCACTGTGGTTAACCAGTTCCCTAGTACTGCTTCTATGGTAATTTCAACATATGTTCAAGTACAAATTGAACAACACTGAAATACAATTTTCAGATGCCTTTTTGAGAAAGACAAGGAAAAGTGATAATAAAAACTAGATATATCTGCATAAGTTTTGCATTGTAGAAGATGGAAGCAAAACAGACTGTAAATAATTACTGTTATATGATTGAGCACTTTTTATAAAGACTTTCCTGATTATTTATTTACTTTGCATAAGCAACTTTCTTCAGTCTGACCATCTTACTTTATCAACTAGCTCATCTGATGACCGACTTCATTAGTTTCTGTACGTTTTCACTGACTGGAACTATACTAGTCAAGATCTTTCTAAATAAAACTTAGTTCTGTTACTTAATAAACTTTGTTGGAATAGAGCAGATTCTGTTACTTCAGCACCATATATATATATATATTTTTTTTGTCACAGAAATGCATTTTTAGAAATCCTACATTTTCTCACTTAAGGACAAATTAATTTAATAGATTTAACTAATAGATAATTCTGAAAGTGGTATGGGGGAAAAAAAATGATAACTTATTTCAGCATTTCTTGAAGAAAAACAAGTTCTTTACAATAAATCGGCAGGTAAACTCTTTAGGATCATCTAGGGAAATCAGAGTTAGATACATCCTCAAAAAGATCAGAAAAGACAACAAACGAGTGCAGGATTGCTGCATAAGTTCTCTGTGATTCCTAGGCTTTTAACTTTTCAGATTGTTATTACAATTACCACTTATAAAAGATTTTTGCCAATAAAAGGCATTCAGTTGAACAAGACTTAATGTTTTGTTGGGATCTGAAATCTTGTAATTAGTAACAACAAAACTCTGTTGTTACATCATAGCATGGCTTTCAAATTCACTGTTGAATCAGAGCTGGTTAATGAGGAAAAGTCATCAGTGGTTATGCAGTTATATGGAATTGCTTTCTTGAGTAGCTAATAGTCTACACAGCCACTGTTGTCATCAGTTTTCTCCCTTGATCATAACAGAACTTCTCACTAGATATGGAACAGTACAAGCCAGGAGTAAAGTGCTGAGCCTAAGTGCTATGTCCTTGACTCTGTTCTCAAGTTCCTGTATCTGGTTATGATATGATTACTTCGGATAAACCTATACCTCTTGGTCTTGATAATATAATATTTTCTTGATTCTATGGTTCTATGGTTCTATGGTTCTTTTAGGACTCAGCTTCAACTTGAAGGAGCAGAGTGAATGGTAAAATGATAGAGTTGGCTTGAGTATGTGAACATTTTCAAATGAATTGCTAACAGATGTGTTCCATTAAGAGGCTTAATTTTTATTTTATTCAGCAAATTGTTGGTAATATATTCTGGACTTTAGATACACATTTTTCAAAAACTTAAATAAATATTTTTGCAGCCAATTATTCTCTCTTCATTCTTTATGTTGTCTTCATTCAATATTTTTTATGATTTCACCAAACTCTTTCAAAAGCTCTCAACTGAAGATGTTAAACATCTAGATTTGTGACATAAACATATTATTTATTTTCTTCACATTTAGATATTTATATTTCTCCATAGTACTGAAGTTGAAATATTTAATCACTGTGGTAACTAGAAAATCTACTTAAGGAGCATATAACCTAAAGACCTGATGTTGGTAAAGTGGATAAACACTGAAAGCAAACAAATTATTCTAGAATCTGAGTTATATTTTTTGTTTGTTTTTTTTAAATGCAATATTTTTATGCATATCGCTTAAAGGAAGAGAAGAATGATTATTACGCACGGGAAGAGCATAAAAAGTTTATACATTCATAAAGTTTTCTTCTTACAGTGTAAGAAACTCATTCTGCATCACATGATGGTGGATTGTCTGTGCTATAAGGACTAGATTTTAAGTGATAATCACAAAATTGGAGGGGCTGTAAAGGACTATCATTGAGTATCATATGGATATCATTGAGTCCTGTTGTCCTGCAAAGCGGGCTCCCTGCAGCAGGCCACACAGGTAGGTGTCCAGGTGGGTCTTGAATATCTTCAGAGAAGGGGAATCCATAACCTCCTTGTCTTTCTAGTAGCAAGGAGCCCAGAACTGGATGCAGCACTTCAGGTAAGGCCTGACCAGGACAGAGTAGACAGGGAAGATCACTTCACTTGACCTGCTGGCCATGCTCCTCTTAATGCATACCAGGATCCCTTTGGCCTTCTTGACCAGTAGGGCACACTGCTGGCTCATGACCAACATGTCCACCAGGATCCCAAGGTCCTTATTTGCAGAGCAAAAGTGTCGAATATTTAATTTAAATTGAAATTAAGGGCCTAATTCTATAATGTCTGTGTGAAAATCTGTCGTTATGTAAATCATTCGTATAAAATTGTATGTATCAAAAGAAATTCCTACTTCAGCATTGTCCAGGTTAGTATGAATCCGTACTTTCCATCAATGATGCTTTGTCTGAAGGAAAGTAATCTTTCATGAGAACCTTGTTTTTTCCATCTGTCCAGACATTTTCTGCATTTTAATTTTGCTTTCCTCATTTAAAATGTCTGCATAGAAATACTGGAACAATTTAATCCAGAAAGAGTTTGAAGATAATTTCACACAGTTTTTCAGAAGTATAAAATAGATGAAATAGGCACAAATGAATCTTTATTAAATTTCTCACAGTTGCTGGACTGATGGGAATTAAAATTGGGTGTGATACTCCATAAAGAAGTTTCACAGAAATCTTTACATTTGACTTATGTAATAAATGATAGTGCTATTTTCTTTTCAACTTTTATTCAGCAAATTTCAAGAGATTAAGGGTTCACTTGAAGCCTTGAAAGCTGTCCTCCTTCAGCAATATCTCAGTTTCTGACCCTTTACTTTTTTTTTCCCCTCAAGTGCTCCATGCAGTATTTTTGTAGCTTTCCTCCTTAAAGAAAAAGCCCTGGTCTTACAACATCACAGTGAGCATGAAGACTGTGAGAAGGATACTTTAAAAAAGTCAAATCTTAAGTAGTAGACTTTCTTTTTTTTTTTTTTTTTTTTTTTTGGGTCACAATACCACTAATAAGAATGAAAACAAAACTAAAAAATACATGAAGGGCATTTTTAATTAGTATTCTATAACTTTACTGCATTATTTCCAAATACTGTAATAAAATTTTTCTTCACTGGGCTATTTCTAAGCTAATGGATAAGAAACCACTTCCTTAGCTCTTATACAAGAAAAAAATAAAACAACAACAAAAACAAACCAACAACCTAAAACCCTGAAGGAAATATTTCTCTCTTAGGAAAGTTTCTCATGCTTGTCTTACTTCTAAATGATTATGCAGTTTTGGAAAGTATTCCATTAGAGAACTCAAGAAAGTTAAAAAAGTAGAGATATAAAGTTATAGTAGAGAAAAGCTTTAGAAAAGAACATCAGAACATCTATCTGGCCTTTTTATCTTCTCATCAGAAGACTGTACCTGTTTACACAAAATTAGCAGTATTCATTAACTTAACAAAATCAAGATTAATTCTTTGGAAGAAAAGTTCCACGAAAGGAATATGTCAGTATAAGTCAGGGATAGATTATTAGCTGTAGCTGAATTTTTTACCTTCTTGCAATTGGAAAGGAGAAAGAGTATTAAAAACATTATCATGGATTCCTTAAAAACAAATGAAAGCCCAATCAAATAAAATTCAGTTTGATCTCAGCTGTTGTGTAACTATACCCACAACAAATTTTTGAGAATGTGTAAAATTTTTTGAGGATTTTTGAAATTTTTTTTGAAGATATACTTTTCCTTTCACCTAGGCGCAGCCACTTTCTATAAGTCCAAGCAATTTGAGCTTTTCTTATTTATTCTTCCTTTTGCTGTCTTCCAAAGTGTTTTTTCATATGTGCTCTATCGTACAGTCTAGAAAACCACTGTCAGTTTTTCTGTAAAATAGGTAACGTTAAAAGTTTTTGAGCTTCTGCCAGTATCGTTGAAGCAAGTTCTGTAAGTAGAAACAGAATAATTGCATGTGGAAATGCCTATAGCTTCTGTGAGTATAAATTCAAAGGTAATTCTTCCAGCATCTTCTTGAAAATATTTCAATGTCTATTTAAGCAGACTTCTAATTAATCACTCTATGTATTTGTAAAGGAGATGTGATTCTCAAATATAACTGATTAACTTTTATTAAAATAAGAACAAATTTAACAATTTCAAATGTTATTAATTATTTAATTAGCTGTAACTATTTGGAGTCAAAATAATGAAAGTGAATTACTCTCAAACTAGTATAACATGTCACCCTACTGAATCTATTTCAGAATTTTGTGTAAGACAATACAGTTTGAAATACACTGTATGTCCAAAGATGTTTATAAGCTATCTCTTGACTTTTGACGTCTAATTTTTGTATGAAGATACAACAGAGTAAAATAAAATACAGATATTTGTTACTCCAAATATTCTAAGCTTTTCTTTTCAAACTCCAAATATATGAGGTTTTCTTATTCTTTTTGATTAGCTGCTGAATCCTCTGTCTATTGCCATCCAGTTCTAGTAGAGTTCATTTACATTAGCATTTTAAAACTGTTTTCAACCAAATCTCCTGATTGTTCCTGCTTACTCTGCTTTGACACACATCTCATTGAATGCTCTCAAATAGCATAAAAAACTTGTTTTGGACAAAATTCAACTGGGACATTCCAGAAAGCACCTATCAGAATTCAACACTAGTCAATGGCACCAACAGGACTTTGAGTTGAAATGTGAGAAATATAAGCACCATTCCTTGAAACAACTGTTTCGTTTTCCCATTGGGAGATACTTTCCCCTTGAGATGACATAGTTGATAATGTAAACATAGCCTACTAGAGGCTTTCTGCAGTCTTTAAGGACAAAAGAGAGCGTCATAAAAAACAGGAGATGGAACTGGTTTTCACTTTTTGTTTTTTAATCACTGTAGTAAAAAGATAAAGATTTCTCTAGTAGGAAAATTTTCAATTGGATGCAGAACCAAAAAAAAGTGGGGTTTCCTTCCTCATTTGACATTATGTGTGCTGTAATGCAAATTACATTTAACTGCATTCCTGAGGAAGAAAGAAAAACATTCAGTTCCTCCTGACAATGGAAAACAAACTTAAATTAGGCAGTTTGTGCCCTGGAATCAAGATCACTCCTTTAGATGTTAATGAAAACAACATCTAAAGCAGAGACACCATACATACTTCAGTCTTTGCACGATAAACAGATGACATTTTCTTGTACAAATGTTTGTAGAAGAGTCCTAAGTGTCATGTCAATGAGCTAATAATCCTAAGAATATTAAAAGCAAACAAACACAGAATTATAAAGAAAAAGAAAGAAATAAAGCAGATTATTTTCTGTAAGATTACAAGGGGTGGTATCTTGTAAAAGTTGAATAAGCAGTTCTGGTATGTATAAAATGACTGCAAGGCAATGAATTTTATTTTCCCTTTCACTAAAAGTAAATTCATCACTAAAGAAAAGTCCTCAGTGACAAGATGGAGGGAAGGAACGCCACTCAGAGTGCTGAAGCACCTGTTCTGTAAAGACAGTCCTAAAGAGTTGGAGTTATTTAGCCTGGAAAAACAAAGGCTTTGGGGAGACCTTATAACAGCCTTCCTGGATCTAAATGGGGCCCACAGGAAAGCTGAGCAGGAACTCTATATCAGGGAGTGTAGTAATGGGACAAGCAGTGATGGCTTTAAATTAAAAGAGGGTAGATTTAGATTAGATACAATTTTGATATTAGAGAGGTGATGCACTGGAACAGGCTGCCTGGAGAAGCTATGACCCATCCCTGCATGTGTTCAAGGACAAGTTGGATGGGCTTGTTCTTGCCCATGGCAAGGGGGATTGGAACTAAATGGTCTTTAAGGTCTCTTCCACCTGAAACTATTCTATGATGCTGTGATTCTATGAAATTCACATTAGCTAAATTTCTAAGGCCAAAGTTAAAAATAACACAGCTTGAATCTCAGATAATTTCAAGTTAGGTCCTATTATAACATAATCTCTTCACTGTTCCATGTAGATTTACCTTGGATGATAAAGGGTAACATTAGAATAGGGTTTCATGAGCTCACCTGATTGTTTGAACTGTTCACACTGAACTTACCTCGAGTGAAACTCAAGAAAAAAGAAACAAAAACAAAAGCAAAAAAAAACCCGCACAAAGTGACCTCAAGCAGCACAAGTGTCTCAGCAGATAGGAAGATAATGTCGGACTCTTTACCGTTGTGCATACATGAAGGATAAGGGTTGACCAGCAAATAAAGAGAAATTGAAAAGTTCAGACTGGACATAAGGAAAACTTTTTCATAATGAGGACAAGCAGTTAAATTGATTTGGGCAGTCTCCATCACTGGAGATCTGTGTCCAACTGGAAAAATCCTGAGCAACATATCTGATCTAATAACTGACCCTGCTTTGAACAAAAGACTAGTCTAGATATTACTGAGGTCCCTTTCAACCTGAATTATCCTATAAACCTATATATATAATATATCCTATGAACCTGTAGTATATTGTTGTCTTTAAAATAGTTAAATCCCTATTGATTTACTAGTTCTATCATTTCAGCAGTGCTTGCTATTCAATCTGTTCTCCTCACTTCAATAAACCTACTAGATCCAACTTAAATAAACACTTAAGCTAGAGGTTTTTGTGGGTGCATTAACTTCACCATACATCCTGAACAACTATTCCTATACATCAGTCAGA
This sequence comes from Lagopus leucura, assembly GCF_019238085.1. Taxonomy (NCBI): domain Eukaryota; kingdom Metazoa; phylum Chordata; class Aves; order Galliformes; family Phasianidae; genus Lagopus; species Lagopus leucura. The sequence continues at coordinate 61,703,013 of NW_024962263.1, read as the reverse complement.
ACTATTAGGTATATACTTATTTTAATGCATATGAGTGCTCTCATGCAGGAAGAGTAGCCTTATTAATACAAAATTAAATATTGTTATAAGATTCCACAGGCTATCATCTAAATGAACAGCATACAAAGAGTGGAACAATGAGAACTATGTCTTAAGATTTTTTTTATATTTTTTTTCTTGATTTCTTCTGTAAGTGCTTTCTGTTAGCTTGTTAATCTAATCTTAAAAACTCAGTATTTTAACTCATCAGAATACTTTTTAAAGAACCATTGTAATTATTATTAAATGTATTATCTTTTAATATTTCTAATATCCTAATGTTGTGTTCTTCAAGGTGCAATAAGTGGATATCTAATATATTGTTGTGCAGTTTTGGTTTATACACGAAGTGGAATCTTATTCACAAAAATTACTGCAGCAAAAACCTATTGTGTGCTTTTGCTCCCTAGGTCGAAACTTGCAAGTTTTCTGTAATGAGAGAAATACAGAAGACACCTAGGTCCACAACATCAATTCCAATTTTCAATCACAGTGTGACTATATACAATATGCATATACTCATACACAAATATATGTGTATATATGTATACATGATGATGTAGTTTTCAATACTGATCCCTTTCTATGATTGTTTAATGCAGTTTTTTCTCAGAATTAGGACTGCTAAGATGATGAGCATGGTAAATTTAGTATGCCACACATGGTCTCTCTCCTACCTTGGTAAGTTTTAGAGGACACTGACTTTCTTTGACACCAATTCAAAAGACTGTAGAGTAAAAGCATCAGGAAAATCAGGTATAGAAACACTTGAGAATAATGTATTAAGTTCAGTTTCTTAATAGAAGTAAGCATTTTTTTTTTGTTTTTCAGATGAAAATGTTCCAAAGGGAAAGAATTATAAAGGACTCAAAGCATTATGATTTTATGGATATAACTCACCAGTTTCAAATTTTCAAACACCCTATTTAGTATTATTATAATTATATTGCAAATATAGATAAAAAATACAGAATAATTGTTTCATTTGTTTGTTTAATTTCAGGTGAATGTAGATCCCTTGGTTTTAGGAATGTCTTATCATTTCACATCATTTGAATATTTGTCTCTTGATATAAAATAATAAGACTATTAAAAAATAATGCCATTTAAAGCAGGTGCTTACACATTAAAGATAAAAAAAGAATAAAGTTATAATATTAGATATATAGTCTTCCAAAATTATCTGTTATGCAGGGACCACAACATTTGGCCTTAATTTTTGTTATTATCTTACATCTTAATTCAATACTTCATACTTTGTATCTTATAAAAGGAACTGGGATTGACATGGGTGGCTTTCTATCAATATCCAAAAGTGAAATTATTCATACTTGAAATACAGCTTTTCCCAAATGGAAGCCTTTTGTTTTTCAAATCTGTCAGAATTTAAAGAATATTTATTTTATTTAAAATTTGCCTCACTATAATTTCTCATTGTTTTTGACCAAAGAGACATTATGACAATAATAAAATGGCAGTTGTTACTGTGCTTTCCATTACAAATAGATCAGTATCTTCAAGCAAGTTAAAAATTAAGAGTAACATCAGATCCATTAATATGAGATTTTTCAGAGAGAAGCAAGATTTGGTATGCCAGGTTATATTACTTGATCTGTAACAAAGTCTGTTTAAAGGTTTGTATACCAGTTGTTCACACTATGTGTATCTGCATTATATTATCGTCTTTTCTTTTTTTTGAATTTATTTACAATTTGCCATATTTCTGAAATAAACCCAGTAGTATATTCTTAGATGTACTTCAAGGTGTGAGACAGTTACCTCTGGAACTACTTGAAGTGCACATCATGTCCAGTGCAACTCTGTATTTGTAACTAGGAAAGGAAGTAGATGGAAAATGGGATAAAACGCATCTTGGGTTCACCAAAGGCAGATTATGCCAGACTAACCCAATAGTTTTCTTGATAAGATAACTGATTCTTCAGACAAGGGAAATGCAGTAGATCTAATCTGTCATGACTTCAGAATAGCTTTTGGTTCAGTGCCACTTACAAAATTGTTGAGACGGTAAGGATAGGAACTAGTACAGGAGCTGTAACATGGAGATGGCTGGATAGAAACAAGTAAATAGAAGATGAATTGTTCTAAAAGGAAATGTATTATGCCGCAAGGAGTTCTCAAAAATTAGTTCTGCAAACAACATTTCACTGATCTTGATGCAAAACGCTCTGCAAGCATTTATTCACATTCTCAACCTAATCAGCAAACAAAGAAGACTGGGAATGCTTTATGTGCCTGTGGAGTACTATTAAGTGTTATGACTTTCCAGTGCAGGCACAAAATAAGCAGAGATCAGAGGTCTTTCTAGGAGGACAAAGAATGAAGTGAAATTATAAGTTAGTTACAAGAATTTTCCTATTCAGCACTTCATATTCAGGCTTCTCTTCACCTTATTAGACACTACAACCACAAGGCTGGTTATATCCAGCAGAGGGAAAAGGAGAAAAGAAGTACAATGATGGATAGAAAGTGATAACGGTATTCTGATGTGCTACTGAAATAACATCATGGACTCAGGTCTCCTTTCTTCTTTTTATCTTTCATATGAAATTTTTCCAAATCTTAAAATTTTCTTTTACTGGATCATTTATAGGCACAATGAAGTTTTTTTAACAATCATTTTGCTTTTACTCAGATTCACCCCAGAAATTACCTAATAGTACTGCAGATCTTAGCAGTTATCAGCTATCACAGATAACTTCTGAAAACTTACTCTAAAATGAGATGAAGATGTAAAAACATGAACCTAATGGCCTACTGTTAAATGATAAATAAGGGAAAAAAGGAAATGAAGAAAGTTTCACTTTTGTTTCAATATTTATTTATTTATAGTTAAAAAAAAATATTGAAAATTCATTCAGTCTTATGCAAAAAAAAAAAAAAAAACAAAAAAAAAAAAACAACACAAGCAAACAACACAAACAAACAAAAAAGCCAAGAAACCACAACCCACCTCTGTTTAGCATTGCAGATTGCTTTTGTATAACAGGTTTTCTCCGTTTATCTATCTTGTATCTCTTGGTTTCATTCATATATTTGGACTGTGGATTCCCAAAGTTGTAAAATGTAAAACTCCTGAAAGGAAAAGAGAGACTTGATTATCTTTTCCCCACATTTTTTTAAATGTTCCCACATCAGCCATGGGACCCCAGGACATGGGCACGGTCTCTAAGGACTATGGAAGGAAGCCGAGGTCCAGAAGAGCAGGAGAGTTTAAAGTCCAGTTAGAGATAAGAGTAACAACTTGGAATTTCAAAAAAAAAGAAAGTGTCTAAAAACGCAAGAAGTACCCTGTTTAGACCAATAATTTTCAGAAGTAGCAACGATGGCCTATTTAGGTAAAGCACCTGAACCTTGTTGCTTTCTGCGCAGCATAGATTTGTCTATGTCCTTTTTCAACACACTGATCCTGCCATCACAACTATTTGTGGCAGAAGCTTCTAAAGATTTACTATTTGCTGCGCAAAAAACTCTTTTTTTTTTTTTCTCTCTGCTAAGAGTCACCTTCTAAGTTTCGTGTAAGGAAACATATCTGTAGTATTCTGGGTTTTGTAAACACTGGCTACACATTTGGTGTACCCTTTTGTGGCATTTTATAAATATGTTTAAGTATAGATATATTTGTACAAGTTCTGTGTAGTTTTTAAAACCAATCTTTTTTTCTGAAATAAGCATTTCACTTTGTTTTTTATTTCAGATATTTCCTTGATTTATAACCACAAACTGCCTCAAACAGGGACAAAAAAGCCACACACTACCCTAACCCCCTTCTCCGGGGGGGGGGGCCCCCCCGCCCCAGAAAAAAATAAGGAAAAAAATAAAGGCAGAAAATCTAGAGCAAAAAGTTCTACATTTGCAGTCTGCAGTAAAATTGGTCACAGTTCATAAATATCTATTTGTACCAACAAATCCTTTACCAGTAGAAGCAAAACAGTTCTCTGCTCTTTAGCCAGGAAGAGACAGTTGAAAAATTTGCATCACTTTGGCCAGGATTTAAGTGTAACAGATTCATTAAAACACTACATAGAATCATAGAATCACCAAGGTTGAAAAAGATCTGCAAGATCATCCAGTCCAACTGTCCACCTATCACCAATAATCCTCAATGAAGAGAGACTCACTGTAATGCAATAACCAAAAAGTACTCCCATAAAACTATGGAGTTGGTAGCTTCTGTGTCATGATTTAGTGTACATAGTCTCATTCATAAACAAAAGATGTCTCTCAGATATCTTCAGGGATCATCTGGGATACCAGGAACTGTGTTGGAGAAAGATCTACTCTCTCATAAATTGTAGGAGGTCTCTTCATGGGAAGTTGATAGAACTGTAAACAGAAGTGTCAATTAATTCTTTCTTGAAGAATGTCTCTTCATTCCACTTGGATTTCAGTTTAATGTATTTCAGGAACACTCAGCTTGCTTCCTACTTTCATACCACTTTCTTATTACTATACATTGATTATTACACGGATTCATTTTTTACACAACAAATTAAAAAGACACATCAGTATTGTTTGTAGAGCTATTTGCAACTGTTCAAAGATACAGATTGATTCTTTTTACCTTTATTATATCTTTATGGAATAGTAAGTTGATTATGAGATCATAATAGCCAGCTTCCATCTCTGTGACTAAATTCCCAATGTAATCATAGATAAATACTAGCTTAATAGACCCAAACAAGTCATGCCTCTCCTCATGCATAATGCTACAACTGCCATTCCACAGTGTCCCACTTCTTGTTATCATAACAATTGCTATTGATTTATTGAGCTTTCTTGTAGCCAATGGTTAGACTTCTAGCCCATGACAACAAAAATCATGTACACCCACTACAACAGAAAGACAAGTTACTGAAATGATAATCTAAATAATCAGTTCAATAATTTTTCCTCTGAATGTAAACATTTTTCTTCAGTGTATACTAATCTACTACAGTACTTATCAGTGTTTAAAGAGCAGTCTTAGCAATTCTCATGTGTTTGCTATAAAATTATTTCTACAAGTTCTTCTTTGATGACTCAAAATGATTTACCGGTATAACTGAGGACAATTTAATAAAGAAATTAAATATTTCTTTTCCACATTTAAAGATGTTTACAACCTATACTTTTAAATATGAAGTATAGTTATTTTTTTTTTATTTTATCAATTTTTAATTTCTTCTAAAAATTTCAGTAATGGAAAAGTCTTTCATCTCCAGTTAGTTATTTTAGAATATTAAAACTTTTATCAATGGCCTTTCCATTTTTATTTAAGGCAATGCTTATTATCTTTACAGAATGCTTCAAGTGTGCCATATATCTTGCAAAGATCTGGAAAGACAACGTCCCTGTTCACAAAATTTTACCATCTTTCAGCTCAGCTAAAGAAATCAGGGCACTGAAAAGGAAAGGACAAAAATATTGTATATTTGCAGCACAAAGATAACAAGGACAACATAAAATGGCAATAATATTAGCATTTAAAAAGTAGAAATATTTACTCAGCAATGAATTATTTAGATATGTCTGTCTTTTGATATTTGCAGTTCTAAATTTGGAATATTGAAAACCAAGGATAGTCAGGTACACTGAAGTGGTAAGTACGAATATTGTAAGAGGAACCATGAAATAACCTGCTAGTCTAACTCCTCTTACCATAAAGGAGGCTGTATTATTTACATTCTTTGCAGAAGACATAGATAGGATGCATATACTAACTAAAAATATAACTAATTTAGAATGATTAGAACATGTTCTCCAATTCTCATGGTAAACTCATGTTACTGAGACAAGATAGAGAAGTTTGGAACAATATCTGCACTTTATTATTATTTTTTTTAATTTCAATAAAGATTTCAGATTTCAATAATTTGATGGTAATATCATAAACGTCACCCAATGTAGCAATGAAGTGACGTCATATCAATCTGGTAAAAAACTCAGCAGCTCTTCCATTGCAGAGTTTCCAGAAATCTCAGATGTCCATTTTCCATTCTTCAAATCAGTTAATTGGCCAAACACCAGATATCTAAATGCCTAACTCTTTATTGCCCTTAAGTAGTAAATTAAAAAATCCAGGAATTTGATCACTCACTCTAACACCACTACCAAATCTGTAAACTAAGATTTTTTTTTCCTGTAAAAGAAAGCAAAAAAATTAGGCTTCCCACACTTCTTGTGTCCCTGAACTTCTAGACAGGATCCAGGAGAGCAAAATCTCTCCCAGTATAAGAGCAGAGCAAGTCTAAGAGGCTCACCTCTTGAGAGTGAATGTGTACAAGTCTATTGGTTGGACAACTTGCAATCTAGAGTCCTGAAGGAACTGGCTGATGTGGTGGCCAAACCACTCTCCATTATATTTGAAAAGTCATGGCTGTCAGATGAAGCATCTGGTGAGTGGCAAAAGGGAAACATCGCTTCCATTCTTAACAAAAAGAGAAAGGAAAACCCAGGGAATTAATGGGTGGTGAATTTTTCTTCTGTGCCTGGGGAGATCATGGAAGAGATCCTCCTGAAAGAGAAGTTGACGTACATGCAAGATGAGGAGGTGATGCAAGACAGTCAGTATGACTAAGAACAGATCGTACCTGTGAGGTAGTGAGCCAAAATAATAAAATAGGAGGCATTACTTTCAAAGCAGCCCTTGTACTTAAATATATGTCTGACAAAGATAGACTAGTTATAAGAACTTCATGCTTTTTTTTCTTTAAAATAACAAAAGCCACTGTATTTTGTTTGCATGCTAAGATGCTAGTAGTTGGGTGGGCTGCAGGGGTGGCTCTTACGGGAGGAATCAGGGCTGTTCTTTGCAAGGCGCAGTTCTGCCTGTCAGCCAAAGTTGTGGTGCATCAGTGAAAACAAATTTAAGAAAGGGTAAAAACTGCTGCAGAGCAGTTTTTACAACAGAGTGAGAGGAGACAGAAAACTGCGAGAGAAACAGCCCTACAGGCACAAAGGTCAGTTAAGAAGGAGTGGGAGGAGATGCCACGGTTGAGATTCCTCTGCCGCCTTTGGAGAAGACCATGGTTCAGCAAGATGCAGCACCCTGCAACCCATGAAAGACTATGTTGGAACAGATACCTACACTACAGGTGGATGTGCCCTGAAAGAAGCTGCAGCCCATGCAGGAGCAGTCTCCTGAGGCCTGACATCCTGAGGAAAGAATTCCATGGAGGAGCAGGAGATCTGGCAGGAGCTGCTGATTGTGAGGACTATGCTGGAGTACTCCATTCGTGAAGAACTACACCTGAAGTACTATAGTCTGTGAAAAGAAGAAATTGACTGACAGCATCCCAGGGGAAGGGCACTTGAGCAAGGAGAGGACTATAGGCATGTAGAAGCAGCAGAAACAAAGCATTATGGACTGACCACAGCTCTCATTCTCTGTTCCTCTGTGCTTCTCATGGAGGGAGGAAGTTGAACAATCAAGAATGTAGGTATGAATTGCAGTTTGGGAAAAAGGGGGGTGAGATGGGGAAGGGGTTTTTATTTTTCATTCTTTCTCATCAGACAGTTCTGTTTTTAATCGACAATAAATTTTATAATTTTCACCAAGTCAAATCTGTTTTTGCCTACAACGATAATTGGTAACTGATCTTCCTGCCTTCATCTCCACCCATGGGCTTTTCCATCTTATTTTCTCTCTTCACCCTGTTGAGGAGGAGGAGTGAGAGAGCAGCTGTATGGGGGTTTGGTAGCTAGCCAAGGTAACCCGCCACAACCACTCAGATTAATTCCATGTGAATAAGTTATTGTGGCTTCCAAATACAACAGTGATACATAACCACATAGTGATGAGAGCTCTGTGAGGAGCAACGTATTTATAAGCAGTATGGTTTAAATTCCTTCCCTTACTGAATTTTGTTCTAATGCATTGCATAAAACGGCAATCAGATTCATGGCTCTTTATACTAGTGCCTTAATCATTTTCATTACTCATTCTCAAATCCAGAAACTACGTTTCCTATTTTTCATTAAAAGGGTAGAGCTGTGACTTGATAAATTCGTTTAAAAGATTTAACAAAAGATCTTGCAATTTCTTACTGTAGCTCTTTTAAATTTATACGGTGACATCATGCAATCTGATTTGGTTTTAGTTCATTAAACTGCTCAAGCTTTGCTTCTGCTTCAGGTGCTTGAAGTTACTTTTTATTTCTTAATTCAGTTTTGATAACATTTTCTCTCACATTCACTACTGACACATCCATTGAAAATGGTACCAAGATATTAATTTACTTTGTGAGACAGAATTACATATTTTATCAGTATATGTACATATTTTACAAGTTATAATTATTTGTTGTTAATTCAATTGCCTAAATAACTGTTCTTTCTGTTTTCTTTTGTTTCATTTCCTGTGCATGATATAACTGCTTACTTGGAACAGTTATAATTTTAACCCCAGACATCCTGATGTCAAAATTTCCTTTTTTTTTTCTTCTTCCTTTTTTCCTGGCTTACTCTACTTTCTTACGACAGTAATGTTGAAATGACAGTTGAAATGACAAGTCTTCACTTAAGTCCAGACCTACCTAACTATTTTTTCTTTTTTGCTTGTGATTTGGACTTTGTATGTTCAAGTAGATGCATATTCAGGATTTCTCAGGCTCTGAAAGTCCTTATATTTCTCCATACAGGCAGCTTTGAGGCAAAGCAGGTTATGAAATATGCCACTCATATAAGTGCTTCCATTGCTGGCATTTCTCAAGAAAAGAGGGTGAAAACATGGAATTTAAGAGAGCCCATTAGCTGAGATGAATAAGGAATACACTTACTATTTATATTATAAGTGTAGAAAGCTTAAGGCACTTCCATATCCTAAAGAACTTGAAGTAAACCATTTACTTATTTGCACTGGAAATAGAAGAAAAATTGCTTAGACTATTCACAGTGTTACTACTCTATCTGGGAGCTGCCAGACAGGTAACCATTCATAAGATAATTTCTGAATGAATTTGCAAAATAATGAGCAATATTTAAACTCAACTGTTTTTTTCTTATTTTTAAAATTTGAACATTTTGTGCAAAACTTGAACACTCATACTCCTAGTTAGCCTGTTTTATTTTGTTGTTGTGTGGGTGTTTTTTTGTTTTTTTTTTTTGGTCTGCTTGTTTGTTTTTTTAATTGTATTTAGTTTAGTTTGGAATATGAACAGATTAAAACCCTTTTTTCATGCTTTCTAAAAGTTCCATTTATATCTGTTTCATTACATAACTTATGAGATGCTAATCAGAGTGTAATTTCCCAGTTGAAGAAAAGAAAATCTTTCATGAGGTAGTAGTAAGATTTCTATGTAGCTTAGCAAATGGTAACAGCTTTCAAATTTAGGAACATGGGTGTAGGAAGTATTGCTCAGATCATCAACTTTAGGCCTCTTATATTCCAGTATTCCACATCATACAGTCTTTTTCATAAACGTATCAAACTATACCTAAAATGCTGTTCATTACTTTTGTACAACCATGCCAGGACCCCACTGCTCTGACTTTTGGAAACCACTGATTGTGCTCCACTTTATTCATGATCAGTACTTTTTTATTTCTCCCAAAATGCCTCAATTAATGTCATAGTTCAGTGGGACTGGGTTTAATGAATGCAGTGCAGGCAGCGTCCAAAAATCAAATATAGCACAGATTCACATTATTGAGGGGGAAATCAAAAAGTGACATTTAATATAAGTTAGCATTTTCTGAACTGGATAAATACACAGTTAATTAACTGAATTCTGAGTCTGAGACTCTGCTTTTTTTAGCTTTACAACTTCGGAGTCTGATGGCATTACTGATGATGTCAGAATTACTATAAAAATTCTTTCCTGATTAGAAAAAATAGGATGAACAAAGCTTCTGAATTATGATGTGATCGCAATAATAACAGTAATGTGATTATTGAAAAGAATCATGTCTGAAAAGTGAATGAGGTTTTTTTTTTTTTTTTTTTTTTTTGTTGTTTTAAATACAGATGGAGTAAGTGAAGGACCTTATCTCCAAGTTTTCTCCAGGCTTCTTCTTCCATGGAGGGTTCAAGGGGGTGGTATTAGAAATTATATCCTATCAACTGGTCAAACAGATAAGACGACATTTTTATTTTTATCAGCAAAACCCTTATTACTCATGAAAGAGTATATCTTTCAGCACAGTCCCTCTACCACACTGTTGTTCAGGTTACAGAGCTGTGTATATATTCCCTGTCTGTTTGCCCCCCAGGACATCCTTGAAAATGAGACATGTTGTTTTAAGGCTGCAAGGGCTTTATCCTTATGTAAAAAATTAAATAAAATAAATTCAGAACTAATACAGCATTAATACTTTATACATATATTGCTTTAATATTGCATCAGTAGCAAATTAGAATCCAAGCCCAGATTTTCATGTTTTGAATGTTAACTGCTAGTTTCAGTAGCCTTAGGAGGGTTTGTTGGATCTTAACGAATCGTGACAGAAATTATGGTTGGTGTTCAGACAAAGTGTGAAATGTCTGTTTGAAAACTGCAGTAAAATGATGTCAGAGAAGGAAGCTGTCTGCCTGATACCCGATCAACAGCAGTAAAGTCAGGCCTGGTACTGCGTGTTTATTAAATCTCCCAGTACTTCTGAGTGCAAGAAATAGAAGTACTAGGATGCATTAGGTGCACTGCTGAATGACTGTTACCCTAAGGGGAACAGAGATATGCCTATCTCACATAGAATCTCCGCTGTTCAATATAATATAGTTTCATGCATATTGTTCAAACTTTGCAAAACATTTATCGTACAAGTAAACCACAATCCTTCAAGCAGTGTCATTAAATGCACTAGGAGAAATTTAGTGAATAATAACTCTGCATTCTAGAACATTTTCAGGAGGAAATTATCAAATCCTTAAGTTGAGATTTGTACGTAGTATTCAGCATTTTCATGAATATTCTTGGTCCAACAATATGGAAAAAATCTCAGTTAACTAGTTTGCACTCAGTGATGGCTGAAAGTTAGTATTTGGTAGTCTCATTTCACAATCTGAAATAAATTAGCAGCAATTCATTCAGTGAAGCATAAACTATACAATTTTTAATAGAGAGCAAAACCTGAAAAAGTGTGTTATTTAGAATTCTAAAGAATATTTGGACAACAATCTTGAAATTATACATTAACAGATATAGCTGTGCTAAGAAAACCTCCAGTAGTGCTAATGGCTATGTTAGATAAATATCTCTGGTATAAGAACTCTTCATCCTATTAAGAATTAGATCAAGGAAATGTATTTAAAATGATTAAACTTGAGCATATATTTTTTTACTGTTTTTTGTGTGGAGAAATGTGAAAACTTAACTAGAAAAATAATTATTAAAAGTTACAATCAACCTGGTTGAAGAAATGATCAAAGAGTATCTGTGATAACAATGTGGGACAACGCAGGAGTGTGGGTAATGCAGAGTGCACTGTAGTTATAAATGAGAGAAAGTCACTTAAAATATGCTGCAACATTTCATATGTTTCTACTGCACATATTTTTGCAGATTTTCCTTATCCTTTAAATATAATGTCTTGTTCCATACTTTAAGATCTTGTTTTCATGGGGCATACTGCTGAATTATCCCTAGTATCATAGAATCATAGAATCATAGAATCACTAAGGTTGGAAAAGACCTAAAAGATCACCCAGTCCAACCGTTCACCTATTCCCAATAGCTCCTACTAAACCATGTCCCTCAACACAACATCCAGCCTTTCCTTGAACACCCCCAGGGTCGGTGATTCCACCACCTCCCTGGGCAGTCCATTCCAGTGCCTGACCACCCTTTCTGAAAAGTAATACTTCCTCATGTCCAGCCTGAATCTCCTCTGCCGTAGCTTGAAACCATTCCCCCTGGTCCTATCACTAATGACACGAGAGAAGAGGCCGACCCCCAGCTCACTACAACCTCCCTTCAGGAAGTTATAGAGAGCAATAAGGTCTCCCCTGAGCCTCCTCTTCTCCAGGCTGAACATTCCCAGCTCCTTCAGCCTCTCCTCATATGGCCTGTGTTCCAGACCCCTCACCAGCTTTGTTGCCCTTCTTTGAACACGTTCCAGGGCCTCAATATCTTTCTTGCAGTGAGGGGCCCAAAACTGGACACAGTACTCGAGGTGCGGCCTCACGAGTGCTGAATATAGGGGAACAATCACCTCTCTGCTCCTGCTTGCAACACTGTTTCTGATGCAAGCCAGGATGCCATTGGCCTTCTTGGCCACCTGGGCACACTGTCGGCTCATGTTCAGCCGAGCATCAATCAATACCCCCAGGTCCATTTCCTCTACGCAGTCCTCCAGCCACACCGCCCCAAGCCTGTAGCGTCGCCTGGGGTTGTTGTGGCCGAAGTGCAGGACCCGGCATTTGGCCTTGTTGAAACTCATCCCATTGGCTCCAGCCCAGCTCTCCAGCCTGTCCAGATCCCTCTGTAGGGCCTCGCTACCCCCAGGCAGATCCACACTTCCAGCCAATTTGGTGTCATCTGCGAATTTACTGAGGGTGCACTCGATGCCCTCATCGAGGTCATCAATAAAGATATTGAAGAGGACAGGCCCCAGCACCGACCCCTGCGGAACACCACTCACGACCGGTCGCCAGCTGGATTTAACTCCATTCACCACCACTCTCTGTGCCCGGCCCTCCAGCCAGCTCCTTACCCAGCCAAGAGTGTACCCATCCAAGCCTCTGGCTGCCAGCTTCTGCAGGAGAATGCTGTGGGAGACAGTGTCAAAGGCTTTGCTGAAGTCTAGGTAGACCACATCAACAGCCTTTCCTTCATCCACCAGATGGGTCACTAGATCATAGAAGGAGATCAGGTTGGTCAAACAGGACCTGCCCTTCATGAACCCATGCTGGCTAGGCCTGATCCCCCGGTCACCCTGCACATGCCGCATGATCTCCCTCAAGACGATCTGCTCCATAACCTTCCCTGGCACCGAGGTCAGGCTGACAGGCCTGTAGTTCCCCGGATCCTCCTTACGACCTTTCTTATAAATGGGAGTCACATTGGCAAGCCTCCAGTCTTCTGGGACCTCACCAGTCAACAAGGAGCGCTGACAGATGATGGAAAGCGGCTCGGCTATCACCTCCGCTGGTAGTAGTTGCTCATCATGTGCCTCTGGAGATCAGAGACTGAACCATGACTCAGTCACAATATAGTCCCTGATTACCCCTTGCTCCAAGAAGAAAATAAACTGCATTAGCCTTTTACCTGGTACAGATGATTTCTTCTCTTTGCACCAGCCAGGCTGTGCTGGTCAGTATGTCGGGGCAAGGGTCACAGCCAGACATTACTCACTCCCCATGCTTCTGCAAAGGAGTGGGAATAGCTGCCTTGTAGAGGCCATTCACCCTTTTGTAATGCAATCTGCACTCAGGGTAAATTGCAGAGCATAAGAGGGCACTTTAAGCTTCTCTCTCTCTTGTGTAGGTATATATGGCAAACTGTTCTTGTCCTGTATCTAAAGCATGTATTTAAGCAAATGACTTTGAAGCATTAAAGCTTATTATACTGATCTTTAATCCCTAATCTATTGCAGTAGACCAACAAGATACAACTATCCACTTTCACAAGATAGTGGACTTTGCAATGCGAAGTCAATGAAGATACAATGTTCTGCACTTTGCAAGACATAGACCATATATGAACATTATAAACAGTATTTCTTGTGGTCAGCATATTTATGTTTATTAGACTATGGTCACTAAGAAAGAAGCAGAATATTCTAGATCATGATAGTAACTGAGATGGTCTCTTTCTCACCTATAAGCACACTAGCAAGAGAAATATGTGGGAAAGTCTCTTTCTATTTGATCCTTGTACCTTTGCATGCACGGTATCTGGAGCACTTCTTAAGTGAAAAGGAGCATAAAATCTATTGCTTTCAGTTCTGCAACATGAAAGGGAATTGGAGACCCAGTTGTTGACCAGTTCAAGTTGTGCCCTTTTGGTAGATTGCTTCTTGCTCCAGGAAAGTGTAAAACCAGGGGGTGAAAATTCGAGAAAACTGAAAAAGAATCATCCACTATGTCAGAATCTATTATCTCTTTGAGGTTCAGTTTGTTGTCTGCTGTCATGAGACTGCCTTCAAAGAGTGCATAGAATATTTAAAAAACAAAGTGAGAAAGCAGGCAGCACTTTACTGTTACAGTCTACAGCTATTTTGACACTCCAAACAGTCGTCATGGGTTTCCCAGGTGCTTGATGTTACATAATTTGTCATGATGTCTCCTGTAAGTGTCCCTGGACTTCATGTCTTACTATCCTCCACTCTCTCTTTCTGGCACTTCAGTGGGAATATATGTCATCAAGGAGTTATACAGTGCCAACAATTCAGTATTTTCACAAGGAGGGAATATTCTCTAGAAAGTGTGATATTCATTACTATACAGGCTAATAAACAAATGAAGGGAGATTTCTCTGAGAAGACTCTGGTATTGCATAAGCACAGTCACCATCAAAAGATGACTTCAAGCAAAATGAGAAAAATCAGACAGTATATATATATATATTTTTTTCCTTATTGTCAATAATGACAATGTTCACTGTCAGAATTCTAATACTGCAATGGAAAGGATTTTAAAAATACTTTCAGATGACTGAATTACTAAAAGTAAACTAAGGTTTGTTATTTACAAAAAAAGAATAATATACAAACCAAATATATTCAAAAGAGGGAAAGGAGAAAAGAAGAAACTGCAAAGGCTCAGCTAAAGCTGCTGGACACCTACAGGAGATCCCACAATGTATTTACTTATTGTTGAAATTCGTATGAAATTCATACTCTATATGCTTTAAGTTGTTAAAAAAAAAGAAAAAGAGTGCTTATACAAAAAGAGGAATTGTATTCTATCCTTAATGAATGCTATAGTGCAATATATTATACTTGCAGACACACTTGAAGACTGAATGAGTAGGGGTCAGAACAGTGGATTTCTAAGAGCATCACCAGGGATCAAAATTGTCTAATGCTTAGGGTCTATTCCAAGTATGATGTGAGGTCAGTTGTCTTGCACCTAATGCTTAAAATTGCCTGGCTGTTGGCACTTTCAGCACAGACTTCCTGAAGAAACAGCTTCCCACTGACAGTAAACGCGTAGATTTTGACTTCTGTGTTCGGGTTTTGTCCTAGAGTAAGTAGCTAAAGTAGGAAGTTTGGATAGCTCGCCATGAGTTTGCTAAGTTTCAGGGCTCCCTTTAATACAGGTTTTTGCTATCTCACAGTAGCAAAGTCTTTGAATTTTGAATAATTTTTGAAAGTACACTAATATTTCTTTGCCACTTCAGAGCTAGGTCGCTATCGAATTGGAAATTGGGGGCAAAACCAATGATTCAGTTGGAAGACTTTGGAAGTGTTTGTCCTGGAATCAGTGTTGCAAGTTTGACTGCATTTATAGGAAACATTTTGACATGAAAAGGAGAAATTGCTGGTTCATGAACAAATTATAAATCCCACAAAGCTTACATACTAACTTAATGCCTTTTTTTTTTTTTTTTTTTTTTTTACTACTTGTTCCAACACTAAAATCACAACCTTGCTTATAACCTCAGTAGTTTCTATAATAACCACTAGTGATATAATAAATAGAGGATTAGGACATTGGCTAGGGAGTAATCAGTAGGAAACAACAAAAGCGTCTGTGGTTTTGCTAATGTTTCTTATAACAATAAAGCAGAGTGGCAGGAAAAGAGAAAATAAATAAAAGATAAGGAGAATTATCTGTAAATAAAATGCTTTCCTAAAATTTTCCCTGAGGTTCTAATCTCCTTTAGTGTGACCCAAACAACACCAGAAGCACTGTAGCATATTGAGGGAGGAAACCTATTTCACACCTCCCCTAATCTTAGAAAGCTTCCTGAAAGTCTCCACATGGAATTAACGCAACCCTTTGGGCCTTGAGTCTGCATCTTGCAAAATTAATGAAATAAATGGGAAACGTGTGAATGGATCTGTTTGCGAGGTTCTGGCTTTAAATTAACTTTCGGACTCTATTTATAGTTTCATGATGGCTTCTGGTGGGACATCATGGACTGGGAAAATAAGCATGGAGATGGGATAAGCACGCAGCATTATGGGATAGCTTTGCCTGTGAGACTAAATAAACGAAATAATAAAACTGAAGTCTTTGAAGCAACTATCTATAAAATTATGTCATGTTTTCCAATATCTTGGAAAAGAAAATCAGACATTGTAAATGTCAAGTGATTTAGTTCTAGCTCTTGTAACTGGTATGCTGTTGTTTCACTTTGATGTAAACCAGGCACTACGTACCTGCTGCTGTAAACTCCTACAGCACTGGCATATATGAGGCATGCTCTAAATAATGCCTCCTATTTTATTATGCCGGCCCATGACATCAGAGGCAGATGGTGTTATGGCAGTGGAGGCTGAGCCTCCCCACCAACATTCCATTACATTTTGTTGCCGTGTGACAGATGGCAGCACAGGGGCAGTATGACAAAATGGTGGCTGATGTGAAAGTGCATATGGAGCAAAGAGCTATTCTCCATGTGGAAAATCTCGTGCCCATTGACGTTCATCAACACTGGCTGAAGATTTGTGGAGACCAAAAGATAAATGTGAGCACAGTGAGGCAGTCAGTGGTGCACTTCAGCAGTGGTGCCAACAGTCAGTCACCTTTGTTGGTGCAGATTTCTGCAAGGGCAGCATGCAGGCTTTTTTTCATGGCTGGTGAAAATGCATAACTAATGGTGGTGGCTATGCTGAAAAATAGTGTTTTGTAGCTGAAAATTTCTCCAGCAAATAATGTTGTTGTGCTTTTTGTATCTGTTGTAATTTCCATGAAAATAAATAGGAGGCATTACTTTTGGAGTGAACTACTAAAATTTGATTATTTGTGGGACGCTTGCAATAAAAAAAGAGATTGTTATCCTGAGTTAACGTTTTCCTCTCTGCAGAACTACACCTATCAGACCAAAAAGGAAGATATAAGTATTTTCTTACTATCATTTAATTTTCCCTTATATATGCATTTATATTTTAGAAGACACTCTGTGTTTTCACTAATGTTTGGAAATGCCTGCCTCAAAGAAGCAGATTATAGTGGTTACAACTAAAATGCAGTACCTTCCAATTTACCAAGCAACATTTCTAGTTATTTGCTGCAAAATATACATAATGAAATCAGACAGCAAGAACAGAATATTTAAAATGTGTGACTAATCTAATTTACTAAGTGATGCACATCTGATATTTTCATTTGGCTGGTAATATACAAATAAACTGTAGTTGTTTATTTTGAGATATAAGTATGCATGCCATTATGTTTAAGAATATAAGCAATAAGGTTCCCAGTCAGTATGACATAGTTCTTTGAAACTTATAGGTCAGATAGGACAAATTACAGAATTTCAGTAAGTCGCTTACCTTGCTCTGTAGTTGCCACAGTTCCTTTTTCCTTACTCTACTGGAGGCACACTGTCTAAGAAAACATGCAGCAGAATGATATTTTCAATGTACTGTCAATCCTAAATTACATCTTTGTAAAAGTACTGCTAGTCATGTCATGACATTTTACCAAGACAAGGACTCAAAAGTGCACTGCCCACAGCAGAGTCACATTTCACCTGTCCTTCTTTGGCCAGCACTATATTGACAGGATCTGTGATGAGAAGCTGAACAGATTTTTTTTCTACCATTGATGGGCTTGTATTTGCAGCAGCTCCATCTCCTGCTGGCATCAGGCTCTGCCATAGATGTGGCTGTGGGAGAATGCCATTATTCTCTGGTACCCTTAAGATCATGTTACCCAGGTAATCTTCTTGTCTTTCTTCTCCTGAACTGTTGGGATGGTTCCAGGAAAAGTAAGAAGTGCTGAATTGCTATTTTTGTTATTGTACAGAACTGAAACCAGACTCCAAACCTCCTTCATTATCTCCTCAAACCTTCAAGCCTAATTGACAGCAAGCCTTTATATCTTGATTTGTTCCCATTAGAAGTCCTTGTGCCCTTGAATAAACAGGTAAGGTAATAACTTTAATTACTGCTATAATTAGGTGTATCTGAAGCACCTGTGCTTTGGCATGAGAAAAAAGGCCTAAAACAGAACTTTCCTTTCTACAACATTGATATGTATTTTTTCATAATACAATACACTTGGCAGGCAAAAAAGCTTAAATTTAAGAGGCAGAAAAAGCAGATTACTGCTAAATGAACTCATTTATTACTATAAGAAACTAGGGAGAAATCTTCAAGTAAACACAATAAAACATATGGAATAGCTTTAAAAGGTCATAGTCACTTTATACTAAGTCATTACAGGAACCAAACAAAAATAAATTAATCACTAAAAGAATAATACAACAGGGTACTTCATAAGGCATACTATCTTCTGCATTCATTTTATTTCTGTAAGCAAGACCATACACTGTGTTAAGTATATATAAAAATGCATGTGCATAAATATCTGTGTATAATGTATAACTTTTGCATGTATATAGATACCCTTTGGCTTGCAACCAGACCAGTAAGTTTAGCACTTTATTTTCCATTTCAAATGGTGATGAAAAACAAAATAAAATGTAGTTTTTCTCACTATATATGAATAAACTTATACTTTAGAAGGAAAGAGAATGATCTTAGAAAACAAGAGTAAACAGACCTTCTTTGTCTGAACTTTAGATCTCTGAAATCTTTTAAAAAGCTAAGTAAAAAAGTAGAATACATGTATTCATCATGAGAAAATGTAAAAAAAAAAAAAAGGGGGGGCGGGGATTGTTTCCCAGATGCAAAGCAGTATTTTGATAATAATAGGAAATCTCACTATCAAGGAAAGCAATGATATTCAAGGTCAAGCACAAATTCTTTTTCTCAGCTCAGACATAAAATGGATCGATGGACCAAGATAAACTGTATGAGTTTCAATAGGGCCAAGTGCCGAGTCCAACATTTTGCTCACAACAACCCCAGGCAACCCTACAGGCTTGGGAAGGAGTGGTTGAAAGCTGCCTGACAGAAAGGGACCTTGGTGAACTGATGGACAGTCGGCTGAATATGAGCCAGCAGTGTGCCCAGGTGGCCAAGAAGGCCAATGGCATCCTGGCTTGTATCAGGAATGGTGTGGTGAGCAGGACTAGGGAAGTCATCCTGCCCCTGTACTCAGCACTGGTGAGGCCTCACCTCGAATACTGTGTTCAGTTTGGGGCACCTCAGTACAAAAAGGACACTGAGGTGCTGGAGCAGGTCAAAAGAAAGGCAACAAAGCTTGTGAAGGGCTTGTAGAATATGGCCTACGAGGAGAGACTGAAGGAACTGGGGCTGTTTAGTCTGGGGAAGAGGGGGCTGATTGCTCTCTTCCAATACCCTGCTGCTCAGGGACATGATTTAGTGGAGGGTTGTTAGGCTAGCATGTTTAGGTTGCAGTTGGACTAGATGATCTTTAAGGTCTTTTCCAACCTGAGCAATTCTATGATACTGTGATTCTATGATTCTGTGATTCTAATGTTTCTGAGTATTTGGCACCCAAAGAAAATCAGTCTGGTTTTCATGGCTACAGAGTAGTATCCAGGAGATTTCATGTACACCACATGCATTTACATAGATTTTGGAACTATGCTGTAAGAATCCAACATGAAAATTTGATTTTATTTTGGAACCTCTTAATAATTTTTTGTTTGTTTATTTGTTTAATTGGATTCTAACTGGTGGAGTTACCTGGAACAACTTAACCATATTTTGGCAATCATCCCTGTGTATAATATTCAAAGAAGTAATATTTTTCAAACAGAAGTCTTTTTAAATAACACTTGTTGTGTTTAGTGTTGCATTGCAGTATGGTTTTTGAAAACCAAGATGAATATTTGAAAATGAAACTGAAATGAAAATTTGTTAAAAATGGAAATTTTGTTTCAATTTTGAAATTGAAAAGGTATTTGTAAGGTGCTCTAGAGATATCTTACTACACATTATAAGCTGTAAGAAATGTGATGTTTTTCAGATTCAGAAAGTAATGGTTAGTTTATAATCATGTAATCTTTTGATTGGAAGGGACCTTTTAATGCCATCTAGTCCAAATCTCCTGCAAAGAACAGAGACATCTACAGCTAGATCAGGTTGCTCAGATATCCCTCCAGACTTACCTAGTTATCCTCTAAAGAGGAAGTGAATCAAGGTAGGCAGTCCAAGCTAATATTCACTTTTGGAAATTTGGACTTAAATACTTTCCTAACATTCATTTTCATCAGAAATGGTTAGTCTAGTTACCAGAGAATTGCCAGGCAATCAAAAAGAAGGAAAAGAAGTCTTTGTGACCCTTATTTGGTGAAAGTAATGCAGATGCTAAATAATCTATCTATTAAAATATGTTCCACACCATAAAAGGTTGAAAAAAAAAGAAGAAACAGGGACAATATGGTATAACTGACTTGCTATTAACCACATTGTTGTTTTTCTTTAAAAAAAAAAGACTTCAATACCTAGTGCTGTCCAATATATACTTTCTTTGAGCGTTATATTTCTGTAAAATAAGTCATTGTGAACCAAAAAAAAAATAGCTGATCTGTGGGTAAGGAATATTTTCCAAAGGATGTCAGAAAGAATTTTTTCTAGATGTCTAGATACATGTACTTATAAGAGAGAGATGCAAGGCATTCATATTTTTGAACTCTAAAACAAAGTTCCAAAGTTTGGAAAATATTTAAGACCTTTTGAGGATTTATCTGTTCTTTGGTTTCATTCCCTCTTCCTCAGTCACCTTCATGACTGTGAGAGAAATGTACTTAGTTCAATTTTAACCACTTCAGAAGTATATCTCTACTTTCAGATAGTTGTCTAAGTGCCTTCAATACAAGCATTTCCAAGAGACTTTCATGGTCCCTATTGCAGCATGAGATTAATCACCTTCCAAAGATGCTCCATGGACTGCAGAAGCAGCCAAAGTACTAAATTTTGTTCTGTGCCTCAGTTTTAGCTGAAGGTAAGTGAAATAAGTTTCATTCTGTCTAAGGACATCTGTGAAAACAGACAAAGCATAGGTTAGGATTTCTAGAGAAAGATGTGCAGAAGCTGAAATCAGAATCTGAGATGAGATTTTTTTCTTATTCCTCTGAGTAAGTGAAGTGTGACTGTAAAGTATAATACAACTTAAAGCTTTCCTCTTTTTATAGATTCCCTGCTACAGATATTTCAGTGTTGGGAATAACACAGATTACAGAAGTCTAAAGTGGACCACTGAACATTTGCCAAGAATATCAATACCAATCTGGCAAACTCTATCATCTTGAAAAAATAAAAGGGAATAAAATCCAAAATGTGGTTCTGGTACTGTTTCTTCATTTCCCCCTTCCAAACGAAGAGATCTGTAGATCAAAATTTTTACTGTTTTGATATATACTTGTTGCTTACCTTTCATTTCATTTTATATTCTTTTCTGCCTCCATATTCATTTCTATAAAACAAGAAATACTTAGTGCTACAAAAACACTTTTTCATTACATAAATACTGTAGAAGGAAAAGGATGTAACAGTTGCTGAAATTCTGAAAATAATCTTGTGTGATTCTTATCATAAAATGATGCATTAAATAGCATTTATGCTTTTCATGTGAAAGAAAAATTAATGCATACTTTTGTAGCAATCTGCAGGCATAGCAGTTCCTGTCCATGCAAGTTATCTGCACAGAAAGTAGAAGTTATTTCATTTTTGGTATGAAAGAAACACCAGGCTTAAAACTCTAATGTGTTCTACAAAAATCTAATGTTTTCAGCAAAGCTGAAACTAAATGTTGTGAGCTGGTACAAGTCAGATCACTAATCCAAGCCTGAGATACCCTGTATTTGTGATCCAGTCTAGAGCATTCCTGTTACTTTCCATGTGAGGAATTGGCTGTTACAACACTGAAGTTCTCAAACCTTACTCCCTTTTGGCTACATACATGGCAGGCTATGGCTCTGAGTGAAACAAACAAAGTCTTGAACCTATATTATTTTCAATACAAATATCCACTGAAATAAAATGAAAGATAATACCAACAATATTGAAGCATTAACAAATTGTTTTCCACAGTGATTAGCAGCTTGACAGAAAAGATTTTTTGTACATTGCCTTCATCTATTTATCTGTTTGGATTTTTTGATTTTTATTTTTTATTTTTTTTAATGTTAAACATGAAAGTTTATTCTTGAAAATTATTTCAAGGGCTTGAATCTGCTGTACAATATCTTTTTTAATACCATAAAATGAAGAAGTATTGCCCTTAACTTGAAAGATACTATTTTTTCATCATTTGGGTCACCAATTTAATGTGATTTAACATTAAGCTTTCTGAATTTTATGATCCATTGTAAGAGTCTCCTTTTGCAATGAAAGGTAACTTTATCTGGCATTCACAACCCAGCACGAGTCCTGCGGTTTAGAAAGCAATGACTCCTAAGAGCTTAGTTTTTCAACAGCAAGTAGAATACAGGCTAATTGCAACAAAGCCCCTCAGTTTAGTAAAACTTGAATCTCCTGACCGGTCAGACAAATCCATTAGGATTTTATTGGGTCCTAAAAAGAGTTATGTGATTCCCTAGGATCCAATCCTTGTCAATCAGGCATGGTAAATTGGATTCTTGAATAGGGAAATCCCTAAGGGAGAGAAGATGTTATCTAGATCAGATGCAGTGATTTTTCGACTCTGTGCTCACTAGGTTCTGTTCTCTCTTTAGTGAACCAATAAAACCATAATAAGTATTGATTAACCCATTACTGAGCATTATCCACTGGCTTCTGCCTGACTGTATTTAAACACAACACAGTGCCTCTCTGCTGCCATTGTACAGCTGTTTGCCTTTACATTGGCAGCCTTGGTAAGCTCATTACAGGTTTACTCAGTTTTCAAAACATCTTCAGTCACTTTCAGATGTACTACTTAAAAAAAAATGTCTTGAAAACAGCTTTATTTCCCAGAAAAGATTGGAGAAAGGAAATAATAATCAGCATTCCTATTTCTTGCAGTATGTTTGAAAGTTGTCATGTTTGTCCTTAAAAAAAAAAAAAAAAATCAGATGCTTTAAAATTAAAATGTTATAAAGCATTCACAAAATCCTTCAGAAGGAATATTTGTCATTAGGAATGGCACAAATTGTGGCTTTTTGATAGCTTCTATAATTGTGAGCAATATATGACAGCCATGCAGGTACCTTTCATTTGCACTCACCTGATTTCACTAGCTGTTGAATGTGTCATAATAA
>NW_024962263.1:61654791-61677291 GCF_019238085.1 Lagopus leucura | reverse complement strand
CAGCCCACGGTTCACTCCAATGAGACCACGGATCCTTTCCGTGAGCTCTGGGCTCCACAGTTCAATAATGATGTGGACTCACATCATTGTCACATGGCACAACTCCAGCACAGGGCTACAGTGGTGATCAAGGGGCCGAAAAGATCTTTATATAAGGAGATGCTTAGAGTGCTGAGACTGTTCAGCTGAGAAGCAAGAATACACAGGGAAAGCCTATGAACAGGTACTGCCATGGTTTTACAATTTTTGGTTATCGGTATTCCACATCATAACACCATGTAGTGCACTGGGAGTTAAAGTGTTAATGCTCAAATTCCAGGTACCTGTCCAGAAGAGAAGAACTACACACCTCATGGCGCTTTGCATTCAGAGAGGAGATATAACCCCTGGCAAGGTCACCTCATCCTGCTCTTCTTCGTCAGGCTGTCCTCCCTGCTGCTCAACCAGACTGTGCATCCTCACCTCAGTGTTATGGTGAGGCCTATCCACCTTTCGGACACTCTCTCAGTACATTTGATTTATTAGCTTCAATTCTAATTATATTGTATTATAGCGTCTTGCATTCTGTTACTATATTTAGTAAATTAGTTTGTTTCTCCTCAGATCATTGCTGCTGTTTTTAATTATTTTGGGGTCCCCTGTTTCCCTTTTCTGGAGGCATGGATTTTGTGAAATCTTTCTGTCCCACTAGTCATGGAACCGGGCCAAACCAGCCCATAAACCCTCGACAGATACAAATGCCTAATGGGAGGGAATGAAAAAAAAGGAATTTAGTAGAGTTCTGAGAAAACAACAAGCACTGGCAGTGGAATAAGCTACCTGGAGTTGTGGAGTCTCCATCAGTAGAGAGCCAAATACTGGAGAACTTACAGTCTTATTCCAAACAGGCCATTAGATCACTAAGTTATATACTCAAGTTTGTTCTATTTGCTATAAAATAGTACAAGCAAAGGTACAGCTTTGGTATCTGGAAGCATGAAAAGCAGAGGAACTTGGAGTAGTTCAGGGGGCCCAAATGGTGCAGAGGAAAATAAATTCCTTATCTCCGAAGGGAGATAAGTACAACTGTCCTCACTGGCTGCAGGATAGTAAAATAATAGAAGACAAAGGGCTATAACTTAGGATCACTGTTATGGAAAAGAGATTATAGAAGCTGGTCACTAGAATCTGATGACTGAGTATACTTAGGTAGTTGCCTGTGGATGCAAAAAAGTTAAGGCTTAATACAATGCAGATATGTGACTAAAGCTAGAAAAACTGAATCTACAGTGTCTAAAGAGTGGTGATTTTATTTACAGACCACTGATGAAGAAGAGATTGGTTTGGCATGAAGATATTTGTCCATACTGACTTTTTTCACTTTCTTTCTCTTCTTGATCTGTTTTCCTCATTTTTCCTTGGAAAGTAAGAGCATTAACAGTAGGCATGGAAGTGTAGTTAACTCAAAGGAGTGAGCCTTCAACACTAAGTCATAGTGAGAACTAGAGAAAATGACTCTTCTGTTGTCTTTGTTATTCTTCCATCGAGCAGCTCCATCTCCTGTATTTCCAGAATATGAGAAATTGTGATGCTGATCCAAGCTGTTTCACCATCTCACATGAAAAGGAGAGCGAATCTCACCGCTCAGATAACAGCAGCATTCAATACTATTTCCTAGCTGTATGATGTTTATAAAATTCATTTATTTCCCTGTGTTGTGTGGATTACATCTTTAAAATTTTTTTACTTCCACTGAATATGTACATTTTGGATTTATTTGTCTCTAATAGTCCTGCTTTATACTCTCAATTCAAATTTTGATTCTCCTTTCAGTATAACAAAGTCTCGCATGCTCAGTTTTATGTTTTATGTTTGACTTTAGGCAGCATGATGTTAAATGCAACTGCCAAACTGAATAGTTTATTACTTTTACACATATGTAATCAATATTTCAAATGAATGAATATCTACTAAAATGCCATGGTGCTCTCTCTGGAACATCTGATGTAGCTATTCCTTTACTTCCCTCTCTAATTTGGATGAAGACCTTTATTTAAAGATTATTTTCTATTTTCTTTCCCCATTCCCACCAGTGTGTGTTGATGTTCAGTTGGGCTTGTGGTTATGTACATACAAGAATATTCAATGTTTGTTGCATTTTTTCACTACAAAACTGTTTAAATCAGAAAACAAAAAACAAAAAACCCCAAAACAGTATACTTAATATTTGTAAGGATTTAAACATTTGCTATCAGTGGAACAAACAACCAAATCTAGACACCAAACTCTTCTTTCCTATTTTCCCATTTTCATTGCTTCTGCAGCATAATTTTTTTTTTCTCAATCTCTATAGTACTTCAAAAAAGCAGATTCAGTTTGACTATGTTCTACTTAAAACCCATTCATCTAAAGCTTTTTCACTGTCAACAGAGGTTCATATAATACTAGTATTCTAGGTGGTGTATGTGTGTGTATTTGTATAAACAAAAACTATTAATGTATGGCACATTATTAAACCTAATAAATCTCAAAGAGTCAGTATATATCTTTTTTTTTTTTCATTTTCATTTCAAAGGGATGTTGGAAATGTTGTGTCAACAAGTTGTCTAATGAGATTACTTTTCCAAGTCCAAATACATCCAGAAAGTGGAAGAACTGTAGAAAAATCAAGGAAACAAGTGAATATTATTTTTTAACCTTCACAAATCATATTATATAAGGCTTGTTTTAAGGCTTAGAAAAACAGCATAGTTGACATAAATTAACTATCTCATGAATGAAAATTTTAAAGATGCAAGGCTTACATGTAGATAATACCTATTAGGTAATCAATTAATCTTGCTGTCATGGTTTTTTTAGTGATTTATCTGGTCTAGTTTAAGTGACTTAATACATTTAGAGCTTTTTTTTTTTTTTTTCAAAAGACAAAAGGAAAAAATATTCAGGTTGAGCTCTGAATAACAATTCCAGCAAAACTTGGGGAAATATTTCCATCCCTCTCTGTAAAATTTCATCAAGTCTCACTTGAATCGAATTTAAAAGAAAGTAGTTAGCATGCCCTGAAAAGATATAGGAGAGTCCTAACTAACAGAAACATATAATTCATATTCACAGACTACTGTGAATTTGACAAAAATAAGCAAAAAATAGCAACATAGCCCACAGATTTGCATAGCCTGCCATGACAAAGAATTGCCAACTATTTATTTTAGTGTTCCTAATTGTTGTCAGAATATGACCTGGGTCTGTGACACAGAATTTTTCAAAGTCAGTCTAGGAAAAGGGGCATACATTTGTCAATGTTTTTATTTTATCACCAGTGCAGCAGCACTTGCGAAGGTCTGTTTTTATTTAATTCTCAAGATTTTGTTGTTAATGGAAAAGCTGCCTCATAAATTAGGGAAGCGCTCAATTACAGGCCTGACAAAGATTGATTTAGTTCTGCTCGTGGTCACTACCGGCAAGTGAGGGCCAGTAAAAAGCCAATCAGAACTAATGGTACATCACCTTAAAGGAGATCAGGGAATAAGCACATTTAAGAAGAAAAAATAGGAATATAGCAGCACAGAAATGTGCTGACTTTGTATTTTATTCACACGCTGTAAAGATTTGGTTAGAAGACATCTGAAGACACTCTCAACCTTTGACTTTAATGTGTTTTGTCTGAGACACCAGTTACAAAAACCCTTCTGTGTAGGAGCACAATGCTGTGATACTCAAGGAACACACTTTCTGGGAGATGTGTGTAGATCATGTAGTGTTGAAGAGGTACTTTTGCATTGAGATCTTATGCTTAGGGGGAAAAGAAGGGAAATAACTTTTAAAAACTGTTTTACTCATTGTACATTAACAATGATAGGTCCATAATTATGTTCTATGTCACTTCTAATGACATGAAATTGCAACAGGGGAGGTACAGGTTGGATATCAGGAAAGGTTCTTCACTGAGAACAAGGTCAGGCACTGGAACAGGCTCCCAGGGCAGTGGTCATGGTACTGAGCGTACCAGAGTTCAAGAAGCATCTGAACAAGGCTATCAATCTTATGGTCTGATTTTTATGTTTTCCAATGGGGAGGAGCTGGACTCAATGATCCTTATGAGTCTCTTCCAAGTCAGGATACTCTATGGTTGCATAGTTGCATTTTAACCTTCAAATTCAGGTTGAATATTGTTGGTAGAATTCTGTAACTCGATTGTCAATGTTAATAATATTATTGCGAAGAGAAAGCAAAATGATTTGAAATAGTCACACTTTGCTGGAGAAATAAATTACTTTGCAACTGTGTAATGAGTTTATGTGGCACAGTTTAGTAGTAGGGTGCTGCAGGGGTGTCCTCTGTGAGTAGAATACAGCAGCTTCCCCATTTCAGATCAGAATTAGCTCCAGTAGGTAGAGAAGGGACCTGCTGCTGCCAGAGCGGAGCTATGAGCAATGCTGGGTGTGGTCTGGGAGAGCAGATTTAAGAGATCAGCAGCTGGAAGGAAGAAGTGAGAAATGTGAGATAAACAGCTCTGTAGAACAGAAAGAGAGCAGAAGGTGCTCTAGGCTCAAAGCAGAAGTTCCCTGCAGCCCAGGAGAGACCTATGGTGGAGCAAACTTTCCCCCTGTAGTCCACGGGCACTACGTGGAGCAAATCTTCACATAGAATAATGAAATCATATAATAGCCTAGGTTGGAAAAGACCTTAAAGATCAAGTACAAACTCAATCTGGCATATTACCCTAACAACTCCTCACTAAATCTTGTCCCTGAGCACCACATCCAAACGATTTTTGAACATGTCCAGGGATGGTGACTCGACCACCTCCCTGAGGAGCTTGTTCCAGTGCTTAAAGAGCCTATTCCAGCGCTTAAATGTAGCCATGGAGGAGCCTATGGGACAGTACTGGATGAGGTCTGAAGGAGACACGGCTCACAGACACCTCCACAGGAGCAGCCCTAGGCCAGAGATGCATTTTGTGGAGAGCAGCACACGGTGGGCAGGAGGGCTGGGGGAGATGTGCCCATGGGGACCATGTGGAACAGTGCATTCCTGAAGAGTGGGCCCTGCAGTATGAAGCCGTGTTGGAGCAGTGCTGGGAGAGGTGCAGCCCGTGGGAAGACCAAGTAGGATTAGCTGGGGGAAGATGGCATCTGTGGGAGGGACCCCCCATGGAGCAGTGACCATGAAGGAGAAAGATGAAAAGAGTCGTGGGCTGACTGCAGCTCCCAGTTGCTATGTCACTGTACTGCTAGGGGGAAGAATGTAGAAGACTATGGAAGGGGTGAAGTGAAGGTGTTTTTAGTTTGGTGCTAATTCTCACTGCCCTAGTGTGTTATTACTTGATAATAAATTGCAGCAATTTTCTCCAAGAGGTGCGTATTTAAATTGGTGAATGATCTCCCTGTCCTTATTTCAACCCATGAGCTTATATTTTCACCCCGTCCCACTGAAGATGGGGAATGACAAAATGTCTCTGTGGTGCTTGGCTGCCTACTGGTGTTAAACCACAGCAGTGAGTGCTAAGAAATTTAGAACAAGTGGGGATGAATCCCATCAGATGTGAAGCTGTATATGAATTAAAGAAACTAAGTAGTAAATGAAGTAAATGTAACTGGAATCCAGTGGAAAACTATGCCTCCTTCTTTTTTGACATAAAGTGGTTGATATTTTTATTCCACTAATTCAAGTGTGGACATTGAAGTAATGACTGTGTTGGTCTCCAGTTTATCATAAACTGTGAGATAAGGATGTGCAAAAATTGGTATACATATACAACTCAATATGTTAGGAAATGACATAATGCTGCTTATGCTTATGATAAAAATTCCTCATGCATTTTGCATCATAACACAGTCTTTGTTTCCATAAATTATTTTTTTTTTCTATATGATTCAAATTTCAGTACTTCACTCCACATATGATCTGATATGATCTGGAAACTCTTGATTTCAGCAGAATTAAATGGTATCACGTTTGACTAGTTGAAGAGGTAGACAAAACAACAGCAAAACAACAACCAAATACTCTGAAAAATCAGATAGATGAACCATTGAAAAGGACATTGCTAACCTTAATTTCTTTGTTTTTCATCTCTTAAATGCAGCTTCTTCACTTTGGAGAAGTCTTATCTAATGATTACAGTGCACTTAAATGCAATGGAAACAAAAGCTAAAAAAAAGAGCCAAGCTTAAATAAGAGATTAATCATTTTCTGTCCAGATGAGAAAGTATAGATGTGAAGAAGAGGTATGGGCTTGTGTCAAACAATGATGCTAAACTAACTTCTCATTGATTAAGTCCTGTTTAAGACATGCATCGTTTGAGACAAAAACAAACCAAATCAAAACAAAACCACTCACACACAAATCAAGAACAGCTGTTTTTATCCATTTCAAATATCTAGACTCTCTCATTTGAAACTTACATAAAATTCACTTGTAGCTCTGATTGGAAATCACCTATGCTTTTATCTGCCACTATCATCTCAGCCTAAGTGAAACAATTAACTTGCTATTGTATTATAAAAAGTGTATGGATCATTTAGTAGGAGTAGTGGTAAGTTTGTTAACCCCTTTCCCTAGTGAAGTCATTATAGTTAATCTTGATTCACAATTATATAACAGAGAACACAAATTGGCTTTCTTACTGTAGAAATGCACTTCGGTTTCAGTCTGAGTGTTCCAGCTGATGTTAATATTTTGTGTCTTAAGTGTCTGAATCTTTTGTGTCTTAGTGAATTAAAGAAAATTAAATAGAGATTGTGCAGTACAACTTGTGGATGCAGCGAAAGTCTAATGTGTTGTAGCATATAAAGAAAAGAAATTCTTGCAATTGTTTCCTTAATTCAGGAATTTGTGTGATATGTTACTGATGAAGGATGGAAATTAGAACCTTCACTTGAGAACAAAAGGATTTCTAGTAGGTAAATTGATTTTTCAAGGTAAATACATATTAAAACAAAGACAGGCTAGGCTTCCTATCTAGCATATTTATAAGGGAAGAGATTCATAACTGCAGTGAAAATATCTACTTAGCTAACTTCAAACCGTGGGCTAAAAGGAGTAACTGTAGCTCATTTCCAGTGATGCTTGCTGATGCAAAAGTGCTTCCAAATCTCTTTTTGTTTCATCTTGTGAAGGAGAGGCAGAATTTTGTGGATCTCACATTCTAGGTTATACTATATTCACTCGATTTATCACTGGATTTCATGTGATTCAAATCTGAGCCAGCATGTCTTGATGTCTTGAATGTGGACTTCATTTGCTTAGTTTACAGTGTAAGTTCTTAAGTCTTTCTTGAAACTTTTGAATTTCATAATAGTCACTGTAAGAACTGTTGGTATTAAAACCATCTCTTTGCATGGCTGTTGAAGTTTAGTTGATTCTATCACCAGTGACAGAGCTTCCCCCCACAGCCTTTCCCTCTTTCGAGAGGGGAACAAATACAGAATATGCGACCAAGATATGGAGGGATAACTAACTTACTACAAATTATAAAATGCTGTAAGAGAATATGATATGAAATTACAGATAATAAATCAAACAAAGGAGAGAGAAGAGTTCTGGCCATGTTGCTCACTGTGCTACTAGAAAAGGAAGAGAGGTCTTCTCCACCATTGCTGTGCTATACTACCTTTTATCTGGAGTTGGAAATAATATGAGGAATACTGGAGATGTCCTGGGACTGCAATTTGTCGCTTCTCAGTGTATCTACCTCTCACAGAGCCTGAACTCATGTAAGCTGACACTGCCACGGGCTGACCCAGGAAGTGCAGTCCCTGGCACTATGTTTCAGCACTAAAACAGCTTGCCATGTGATGTGATATGTAATACTGATAAGCCAGAACACTAGTTTAGGCTCAATCTGAAAGCGTTAGTAGGTTTGCAGTCAACGGAAACTTAAATATAAGGAAACATCCTGAAATTTTAAGCCTAATCAAGCAGATTTGTGTTTCCTTGATTTTCAGTGTGTCAGATTTAGTCAAGATAAAAATTATGTTTTCTGAATATATTCAAATATCATAAAGATGATAAAAACTGGACTGCTGGGAATAAAACACTGCCCTGTGAGGAGAATTTGTACAAGGCTCAAGTACAACTGAAGACTCAGTCATATTCTCCCTGTGGGTCACCTGCACATAGATCTTTAGTGTTCTGGGCAGAATAGAAATAAGACAAGCTCATGACAATTCATATCAGAACTCTCAAATGCCCAGATTTGCCGAAGAGATAAATTCTTTACTCACATTTTACTTGTAAAAGTGTTTTATTTATTTGCAATATCTTACTTTTACACTTCCATTTTATTGCTACTGAGAAATAACACAATTACAGTTTACTACCACAACCAACCAAAAAAATGATCTTTACCACTTTCCTTCTCTCTACTCATAGGAGGGAGTGCAGGATCTTGGATAACATAAATAAAGGCCAGATGGTCAGATAGAAACATCTGCTTGTACTTAAAGCAAACTGGTCATTCTCTATCCAAAGAAAGATATTGACTTTACATGCGGTAACATCTGCGTTGTTCATTTAGACATGTCTCCTGCTTGGTTTTCATAATAACAAAACAAAAAGGTACAGAGAAGAAATCCACAGCTTCCTCTTCCTTGTCACTAAAACCTACTTTTTTTTTTTTTTTTTTTTTTCTAGTGTCCCATACAGCTCTCAAAGTTTGAAAACAAATAACAACAATAATGAGTAAATTAGAAAAGTGTGTGCTTTCTTTATTGCACATGTTCTGTGAAATAACTCTTAAAAAGAATCAACATTTTATATGCTAAATTAGTGTGTGGTTGTGTGGTTTTTAAGACTTCTTCAGCTTATAGATAGCATATGTACTTGATAATATGGTAGTTATTAAATAAACGGTAGGTATTCTCATGAATGGAAAAGGAACAGGCTTGTAAAATCTGTGCAGTGTAAATTACCAATGCATAAATACAAGTTAGTTTTTATACAGTATTTAAAGGAATTCTATGGCTATTCTATATATTTAATTAAATCACAAATTGTTAAGTTAGATATAAATAACAAATGGCATAGAAAAATTAAGATAAGGAAAAAAGGATGTGCTCTCAACTGACACATATAAACAACAACCAGTGTGAGGAGGCATAAATGTTGAAGTTCATTTAGACACCCGCAGCTGCAGAGGAGGCTCTGAACTGGTGATAATGACACAAAAGAGACAGACATAGCCAAGGTAAACAGCAACAAGGACAGATTCTTGAAAACAAGTTAGACTCCAGATGCCTACTAGACAACAATGTAATTAGTCAAGTGAGGGAAAAAAGAAATAATGTGGTGTATTGCTATGTGTAACATAGGTGTTAGGGGAATTTCCAAGAGCAGCAAGATCTGGGATGTTGCTCTGGGGAAGCCAAGTTTGAAGGCGGGTACCCCCACCAGAAGACATGGGAATGTCAGCCCAGACAGAGTACAGAACCTAGCAGAGATAAAGAGAGCTACAATGTGGTGAGAGAAAGATTTTCAGATCCTGGAGTTGCAGCCATAGTAAGGGTTCACGTCAAGGTTAAAGTGATAGAGATAAATGGGAAGCATGAGTCTAGAAGAGACATGAAGGAGACAGATTTATGTTTCACGGTGTTCATTCTGGTAAAATCAGAAAACAAAAAATACCTCCACTGCTGTTTTGACAAAATCAGATCAATGTAGATAAGACAGAAGCATTCATAGATTATTTCCACGTATCAGTATAACAATAGTTTTACTCCTGTGAATTATTAGTCACCAGTACCCAAGGCAGAATAGTGACAACTATCACTAAGTTATCAATGCACATTTAATATGTCTCTGGTAGTAGCAACTTCAATATAAGAAAACTTCCTCTTCACTAAAGACTGAATACAATTTATGAGGTATGGATGTATACCATCTTTTACTGTACCACTGTGTCTCATACTGCCTTACAAGTAGGAACCAATACCTGCCTCCGTCAGACGGAATATTAGAGACACTAAACAAATTTATTATTAAATGGATTACAATGCATGAATTCATGACTCATGAAATAGAATTACAACTGATTGTTTTCCAGAAACAGTATTTGAAGTATTCATGGTAAATATCTATAAGTACTCACAGTGAATTCTTTGACATGACTATGGTGATTGGTAAGATAAAAAATTGTTATTTTTCAACAGAGAAAGTGTAGAGTGTAGAGTGTAAAGAAATCTCCTTTAATCCCAAGCTATCTTTTCTGCTTCCTGAAGAATTTCTGCACAGGATGTTCCCTTGTTCATCCCTGCAAATTTCTAGAAACATCACACTGTGCTTATGAACTTCCATAAATCCTATACATTTATATCACAATTGAAATTTACTTTTGGATTTGCTATGCTTCTTATTTAAACAATGTATCATAGCAAAAATACAATAATAAAGATGACAGTTAATTCAGTAAATGTACATTTTGATAGTTCCTACTTTAAAATATAACTTTTATCTTTTTAAAATATGCCAATATATAAATCAGAGTATAAAGGATCACTTTTTTTTTAAGTAAGAACCTTTATTTTGACCCATATATGATTATTATAAGTATCTTAACAGAATAGGATGAAAGTGAGCAATTAATTCTAGTCATTCAAAAAGACAGAAGAATAATTTTCTAAGCAAAATGTTTTTAAGAATTACAAACCTTTTTTTCATCCTTTTTGTCATTCTTGTGGAACTTAATTCTCTTGTGATTGATGCTAGTCTACCTACTCAGTGCAATTATTTACAGACATGTTTCAAATAAATTATAAAGCTTGGACTAAATATTCTAAACATGATAATCAACATATTATAGTTAGACAGTAACTGTAAACAAAGTAGATCTTGAGGATGCACAAAATTACCCTCCATTAGTTCAGTTATTGAACTAAAGATACCAGCTGTCTCATTTGCAAACAGTTTTGGTATTTTTCCTTCTGTATTGGGTGCTATCTATTGGATATTTCATTCTGAATGTAAGGAATCATTATTCCCACCAGGCATAAGTCTATATTTTCTACATGACCCTTTAAAGTGGATACTTAGCTGCTGCTGACAAATCAAAGCAGATAGCTTGTATTCTGCAAGTATACTAAAGCTCTTTGGATGGATAAGTATTATATACCACAATTAATTAGTTGCCTGTAATACTCTTTCAAGTTTAACGCTGTGTAGAATAGGACGGTGGGAGTCAGGAAAACGAGCAAGATAAGTATTAATTAAAATAAAACATTGGTCATTCTTC
This sequence comes from Lagopus leucura, assembly GCF_019238085.1. Lineage (NCBI taxonomy): Eukaryota > Metazoa > Chordata > Aves > Galliformes > Phasianidae > Lagopus > Lagopus leucura. The sequence continues at coordinate 61,666,081 of NW_024962263.1, read as the reverse complement.
ACTAGCATTAAATATTTCTGAATTGCAAATGGCCAATCACAATGTAAGAATGTAAAATGTAAGAAATACCAGCCAGAAATTCATATATGAATGAGTAATATGCCTATTATCATCACTGAGCTGACCCTATGTATTGCGCACTGTCCCGTGAGTTAAACTACTTTTACTAATATTTCACTGGTTTTAATTTCAGATAAGAAAATGAATTAAGTGAAACAACTATTAGAGAACAGTTTTTCAATGTAATTAAGAACAGTATTTGAAGTCTGCTGAATAAAAACTGTGCTATGATCCATGCATTTTGTTCACTGAAATTAATTCTTATTTTACCAATGTTAATCACTTTGGATTTTGCATACCTCATATAATCAAAGAATGTGTCATCATGAAAGACCTGTATTTTTTGTTTCAAAGCAATAGTCAAATCATTCAAATATTTAAGATCAATAAAACATGCTCACAAAATTATTCTACATGATAGTACAATCGAAATTACAACATAATACATTTTTCAGGTGTACGTTTTCACTGACAGTAGTTTATGCTGGAATAAAATCCACTCACTTCAAAGGAATATTGAACAAGTGTGAGGGAAAATTGTGATCTTTTTTTAAATCTCATTTTAGTTTTTAATTGATTAATACATCAAACTTCAGGCCTACAAGAAAACCATGTATGTTTTTCAGTGATATTTGTTGATTCTTTTGCAATAATGTGCTGCGTACTCACCACAATAGTGTCACTTGTTCTCATTAACTTTCAGAAGCCATTTTAATTTGAATTGTGAAAGAAAAATTTCTTATCCACTCAGACCAGCAAAACTAACTCAGTTCATGACAGCAAAAGTTTAAGTGGAGATGATAGGTTGGCCTTCTTAATTAACAAGTGTGAAGATGTTTTTGACTTTTTCATTTTTTCCTTAATATACTTTCAAGAAAGTCTGCTACAGGCAATTCCAGGAAAATATCTTGTTTTCTGATCCATATTTCCAAAATATTCCCAAGAGATGACTTTCCTACTCTATGAATCTGCAGAAAGTACATTTTCATACTACTGCAGTAATTTTCTTTAACCTTGAGGTCTAAAAAGGGACCTCACTGTTCTTTTCACTGTTCTTCTAATACTACAGCTTTTATTGTGATAACACATTCTTTTTCTCTTTTCTTTTTTTTTTTTTTCTTTTTCTTTTATGCACCTACTGTAATTATAACGTTGTTCAAGATTCCTGAACTTACTGTGAGCTAATTCTTCTAAAACAAAAAATTCCAAGATGAATTTGCTGCCTTGAGATTCCTCAGTTGATTATGTGAAATTCAAAGGGTGTGAAAGTAAGGCAGTGTACTAATCTAGGTTGAGATACAGTTAATTTTTGCCATAGCAGCTAGTATGGTGCCATATTTTGGATTTGTAATTCAAACAATTCTTGTAGCACACCAAAGTTTTACCTATTACCAAACAGTGCTTCCATAGCAAGATCGTTTCTATTTCTCACTCTGCAACTTTGGCAAGTAGGCTGGCTGAGAACAAGAAGCTGGGAGAAGACATGAGCCCAAGCCATTCTATGGTTCTATGATTCTATGATTCCATGATTTTATGATTCTGTGATTCTATGGCAAGGACAGATGTCCTCAATAACCAAAAGAATATTTATTCTTTACCATATGGCTTTATCCTTACTAATAAAACCTGTGAGAAAGAAGGAAGAAGAGGAAACATTTAGAATTTTGATATTTGTCTTCTCAAGAAACTGTTATGTATGATTGAGCCCTGCTATCCAGGGAATGGCTGAACAGCTGCCTGCTGATTGGAAGTAGTAAATTAATTTCTGATTTTGCTTTGCTTACATGGGCAGCTTTGCTTTACTTATTAAAAATCTTTGTCTCAAATCCACAAATTATTTCCTAAAAAGTGAGATTCTGTTCCCCATCTTGTGAGAGTGAATGCACAGCCATATGGTGCTAAGCTGACTACCAGGTCAGTCCCACAAGAAGACATTAAAAAAGTGGCAGTTCACCAGTTCTAACTCCTTTATAACAGTCAGATTAATTAATTACTGACCAGCTTATTTTGGACGTGTATTTTCTTTTTTCTTTTTTTCTTTTTTTCTTTTTTTTTTTCTAATTTTATTACAGACCATTTATTTATTTATTTGTGTTCAATGAAAGGACTTTTCAAAGATCAAGTCCATCTAATTGACCTCTTCAGGGCTAACCAAAAGTTAAATGATATTAATGACATCCAAAAGTCTCTTGAACTCTGACAGACATAGGGCATCAACCACCTCTCTGATTAGTTTATTCCATAGTTTGACTACCATCATGGAAAATAAATATTTCTTTTTACCTAATCCGAACCTCTTTGTCACATCTATGTACTGTTCTCATGTATCCTGCCATCACTTCCCAAAGACCAATTCATGGCACCCCCCTCTGTGCTTCCCATTCTCAGGGAGATGCAGATAGCAATTAAGTTACCTCTCAGCCTCCTCCAGAATGGATAACAGAGTAATAAAAAAAAAATTGAAAAAATCAGAAAAAGGTAAATTTAGTCTCAAAAGAAAACCTAAAACATTTCATTCCTTTATGAGAGATCAGTGCTGTTAAATTATTTATATCACAAAAAGTTGAGGAGCTTCTGGATGTGGATTCTAGTACAGTGGTGGTCTTTCAGTTTGTTTCACTTGTCTTTAGATTTGCCTTGTCCACTACAGCAATTTCATTCACAATGGTCTCCAATGGTTAAAAGTAATATCTCACAATGCACTTAAATTAAGTCTCAAGTCTATTTCCAGTACAGTGAGCATATGTAAGTTGCACAATACCTATTAACAATAGAGAGAAATCTGTGTCAAATTCCCAAGTGCACTGTTAAATGCACTGTTTACTGTGGTTTTAAATTCAGCTATATCTTGAAACAACTGAGCAAATAAAAATAAACCAAATACAAAACAATCTCCTAAATTTTATTTTTTTCCTATCATCAAGCATAAAAATTATATCATTGTCCATTCTGCATACAAACTGATATTTTGTGGAATAAGAACTTCACTTTTACACATTTCTTGTTTTAAAAAGCACAAAAAATAAGGATCTCATTGAAAATAAAATTGTTTATTTGTTATACAACTCTTTCTTTACAGTTTTTCCAAGCAGTATTTACGATAGAGCCTTTTATGATTATTTAACTAGATGCAGAAGCCACCACTCATCACGCTCTTCTTTCTTCAAAAATTTTCTAGATGGACATTAATCTGTCTCTAGTATTTTATAAAAAGGATAAAGCATAGTTATCTAGCATGCTGATCTGTTGAGCCTTCCATAAGCTTAACAACTAAGCTACACAGAATTTAAGAAAATCTTGTGTGTCCATTTACTTTCACACAGGTCTAGTTTAAAATCTATAAATATAGGATATAACCTATAATATAGGATATAACCTGCAAGAATGGCCTTTGGGCAGCTGCATATAGAAAACATTTTTTTTCCTACATCAGTTTTTCCTATTTGCTCCCATGCCTGGATATTTCTGAGTGACCAGGCCTCCATAGAAGCATAGTACTTACCACTGTCCTTGCTACTTACTGAAGGGAACAAATATTGTTCTTAATCATAAAACCAAAGCATCACAGCGATAACGTGATTTGGAAGAGACTCACAAGGATTGTCAAGTCCAGCTCCCAGCACCACACAGAACCATTCAAAAATCAATCCTATATCTGAGAACATTATTCAAATGTTTCTTCAACTCTGACGATTTGGTACCATGACCCTGTGGGGACTGTTCCAGTGCCTGAACGCACTGCACTGTTGGTGAAGAACCATTTCCTAATATCCAACCTGAACATTCTCTGATGCAGCTTTGTATTGCTTCCTCATTTACTATTGCTGGGTGTCGAAGAGAATATTTGGAGGAAAACCCCTTGGGTGCCCAAGCTAGTAAGCTACAGAGGGCAAGCCATAGGTGCAAGCAATAGTAAGTGAATGTCGAAACTGTTTTCTGCTGGCTTGTTTCCTAAAATGATTCAGTTCTGCTCCAATTAGCTTTCCCCTAGGCAAAGCCCAGCCATAGTTTGGCAAGTTTTGATGTGTCAGTATTTGTTCCCAATGGGCAGTACTGACAAGTCCAGCAAGATCAGAGAGAGAAAGAGAGTTCGGCCATTACTGTGGTGATTATGTCTCAATTTATTTAATTTACAAGTACAGACAGTATTATCAGAGCCAGTGTTCAGCAGACAATAATGGCACAGCAATGAGGCCTAAAAATAATTCTGCAAACTCTTTGCTTAAAGTAAACCATACTATCTGTACTGTCTTGCCAGGCTCAGATGTAGCCTAGAGCTTGCTAGAGTCTCCAGTTTGAACACTTTCTTTTTAATTTTGCTTTAAATAATAGGTATCTCATTATTTGCACAAGTGTAGAAGCCCTGTACAGCTACAGATACTGTCTTTGCAACTATTACCCTCTACTTTCAACTGCTATTACTTTGTTTGGGGTGGGGTCACATTTTCAATTTGACATTTTCATTAGTTCATTTAACAGATGTTTTCTAAGCTTGGACTCTTCCCTCCGCCTTCCTTCAGATGTCTTCTGCTTCCTAGAACTTCCAGGGCTGCATGAGCCTGACTTATGCTGTCTACTTGTCCTGCTGGTGCCATTTGCCATCTCCTTTACAAAGGGCTATTGCTGAAACAGCTCTATTCTAGGCAGGGAGTGGGAAACCTTTGAAACTGATGCAGCTTCATTGCACAGTCTATCAGAAGGAAGCAACTTTAAAGGAAAATCACTTCATATCTCTTTAGCTGCTATAGGATTCAGCAAATTTTAAACAAATGGGAAATATATATATATTTTAAAAGCTTATTATCTGGATGTAGAACCACACTGATTTCAAAGGTGTTTTCTCCTTGCAAGAGAACAAGAAAATGCAAATAAAGGGGCAATAAAAATTATTCTTTGAAGAGAAAATGCCACCATCAGGAAAGGAAGACAGCTCAGGCAGCTCAAAGAGCTCCAAAAGTGTTAGGGTGCCACGGAGGACATCTAAAGGAGAAAGTCCAAGTTGTGAGCAGCCTGAGGAATTAGTTTAAAAAAAAACCTTTTCCCCACAGAAATCCTTCAGATGAAGCATTAGCTGTTGGATTCTTTCACAGCTAACATAGAGGGATCAAGCTCAAACAGTTCTGAAAGTCCTGCAAAACAGCAGAGGATAACTAAAAGGTCTAACTAAAGAGCAGGTCATACATTAAGGGTTTTTTTTTTTTCCTCCTGGCATGTAAAGTGAAAAAGGGGAGGAAGCACACTGAAATGAATAATAAGTCATATACAGGATTCTAGCTTGAAACAACACATTCCCTGTAACTACATGTAGCTCACAATTTTAATTAGGTGTAGTGCTTTTCTTTTACTATTAAAAAGCTGCCACCTTTCACTTCAGAGGTGACTGTATTTCAGTGGTGGGTGAAGGACAAGTTATTTGTACTTTGTTGTGTAATGCCTCCCAGCACCATATTAAAAATAAAAAAAGAAAAAAAAAGACTATTATACATGCTTTGTAGCTTGTAAATTCCTCTGAAATATAAGGTGGACTATAAACAATATGAAAAGGACTACTAATGAAGAACTATATAGTCTTGATAAGTATGTGTTTATTGGCAGATAATTAAAGAGAATGATTAGATCAGGGTAAAATTTGTATCCAAACTATTTTACAACCATATTTAGGTCATTAGTTTGTGAGGTATTTGGATGATTAAAGATTGAGAGATACTAGTTAAAAATAAAAACTAGACTCTGTTTTTCATAGAATGGCTTGGGTTGGAAGATTATCTAGCTCCATCCCCCTGCCACAGGCAGCGCTACCACCCACTAGATCTGGCTGCCAGAGTCTTGAACACCTCCAAAGAAGGGATATCCACAGCTTCTCTGGGAAACCTGTTCTAGTGTCTCACCATCCTCTGAGTGAATTTCTGCCAAATATGTGATCTATATCTTTTCTCTTTTAGTTTAAGGCTGTTTCCCCTATCCTATCACTATCAGACCACGTACAAAGTGTCCCTACTGTTTGCAAGCTCCTCTCAAGTAATGGACAGAATGAAATCTCCTGGGAGCCTTCAGTTCTTCAAGCTAAACAATCCCAAACCCCTCAACCTTTCTTCATAAGAGAGATGCTCCAGACCTCTAATCATCTTTGTTACCTTTCTCTGGACCTGCTCCATAAGCTTTCATGTTTCATGAGGCATAGACAGGGCCTCATAACAAAGCAAATAGTATATAGATAATGTCAAGAAAGTTTTGTCAATATAAACAGCATTTTAATTTAGGAAAAAAAATATCTTTAATTGAAGATTATATCTCAGCATGAAGAGATGGCTTATTTAGCTATACGTTGCCTTTGAAATGCATCGTCAACAGCTATACTCACAATATACAGAAGGTACTCGTAGGGAAGGTAGCAGTCATTATTGTCAGGCTGTCTTTGACAGACTTTCATGTTGATCCATCTAGTCAGTTTATTATTTAGTCCATCATGAATTTAAATATAAGAACAATTTTTTTATAGCCTTAGGAGAAATTTATTATCTACTTCTACACATTCATAGCTTTTATTGTAGCATCAGACTACCTTCTTCTGAATGCATATTCTTACAATGCATTTCCTTCCTCATTTTCTATTGGCTCCTAGATAAATCCCTAAAAATACTTAGAAACTTTCAGAATGATAGAATGGCTTAGGTTGGAAGGGACCTTAAAGATCAGCTAGTTCCAATGCTTTTACCATGGGCACAGTTGCCAACACTAGATCATACTGCCCAGGGCCTCATCCAATCTGGTCATGAACACCTCCAGGGATGGGGCAGTCACAACTCTGTGCAACCTAGTTCAGTGCTCACCACACTCTGAGTAAAGAATTTATCCCAAGTATCTAATCCAAATTTCTACTTTTTTAGTTTAAAACCATTCTGTCAATATCCTATAACTATCAGTCTATATAATAAGTTGATTTCCCTCCTATTTATGAGCTCCTCTCAGTTACTGAAAGACTGCAATGAGGTCTTACTGGAGCCTTCTCTTCTTCAAACTGAACAAGACCTACTCCCGTAGCTTTTCTTCATAGGAGAGGTGATCTAGCTCTCTGATCATTTTTGTGAGTCTTTTCTGATTAGTGTATCGAAAGAAAGCCTTTTTGTTATTTTTCACATCCCTTGCCAAGTTCACCTTCATCTGCACCTCTGCATGTCCAGACAGCATCCCTGTATTCTTCACAGGCCACCCATTCCTGGTTATACTGCTTATATTTTTCCTTCTTTTTCTCAGTTTGACCAGCAGGTCCTTGTTCAGCCATGTCAGTTTCCTGCCTCCTCTGCTTGATTTCTTATACTTGGGGATGGAAAGCTCTTGTGCTCTCAGAAAAGTGATTTGTTCCGTTCCTGTGTCCTTAAGGGCAATTTCTCATGAGATCTCCTCCAATAAGTTAAGTAAAGAATCAGACATGATGCTCTTTGCTAGATCACTGGAGTTTCTTAAGTGTCCCCTAATCAGAACAAGGTAATTACTCTGTTAGTTTCTGAGGTGCCCTTAACAGCTTTCTATTCAATAAGAAGTACTCTGAATTTAGACATTAATCATAAAACTTATGTAAACATAAGATGATGAACTGCCCAAAAAGTTTTTCATAGAAATGACTTGGGTTTTAATATGTTTTTTTAAGTATTTATTTAATATGCTTTTCAAGGCATATTAATCTCTAAATGCCAGTTAAACTTTGATGCTACTTTAGGTGAGCTAAAACACTCACCTAGCCACTGAAATCGGAGTATGAAGTAAACCAGCTAGAAAAACTAAATTGTGAATGACAACTGAGAACCAGTAGGTTTGTGTTTCAAAAGTTGATTAGTCTGAGGCATGATATGAAATAAATTTCTACCAAACTGACAAAAGACTTGACTACTGTTGCTGTAGGAAGACTAGAAACATAAATGGAGACAAATGGACACAGCAATTGATTTTTCTACATGCAACCCTTTTTTCTTTCTTTTTTTTATTTTTTATTTTTTTTCACCATTTCTGAAGTTAGAATGCCAGAAAATATATAGCCCAGGCATAAGGTCCTTCTACCAGCCACAGGATGAAGTGAAGAAAATTGAATAAAATGATATATCTAACCTTATAAAGTCTAGAAATAGTGATGTAGAATAAAGGATCCTCAGGATCTTTAACTAAAGTAATCTCAGCTGTACTTCTGAGATTTAGAGTTACTATGTGCCAACAACCTCTGTGACCAACAATCTCTGTGACTGAGTGACATTGGACATAGTGGACATAGGAGCAGCTATGAAGCAGAACATATCAACTCCTTCAATTGGAACCCTAAGACAAAACAAGTATGACCCATGTTTGTTTGTTTTTTTACTTCCATGGTAAAAATATCACTTTTGGAATACTCTCATTCTTTGTATTTTTTTAAGACATCATGCCATACTTGTTTTCTCAAAGTGTCTGAACTCATCTCTTTAGGGCTATGCGTAGATGAAGTAGGAAGTGTTTCAGTGTACTCTGTTGGTAGACTGACCATGTCTTTGCATAGTTGATGAGTTTTCAGACTGTTCTGAGTTTTGATACAGAATATCATGATGATGTCACCTGCCATTATCTGCATGTGATGACCCTGATGCAAACATAAAATGTTGATTCATGGACATGTGGATGAGGGAGGGCAGTAATTGTCTTTGACCCCAGCATTAGCAAGGCTTTCTAAACCACCTCACACAGTATTGTCATATAAACTTAAGGATGTTATTCTTTGGATCATAAATCACTAGTGGTATAATCAGACTCAGAATATTTATGGGTCATATTCTAGTTGGAGATAGGGAACTTTGAGTATTACAGAGGTCTCTTTTTGCATCTCTTTTTAAGTACTTATGGTATAATGGAAGGAACTGACTGCACTCTCATCAAAATTGCAGATGGAGGAATCTATACACTTAAGAGAGGAGCAGTTGTTTGTTTGAGAACTTCTGATTCAAAGTGGATGTCCATCCTTTTTAGGGTTTAGTTTCACATGTGGCTGTTTTGGGTTTGGTTTTGATTTAATAACTAGTGTGAAATAGTAAATGCAGAAATGTTTCTCTGCTGAGATTAACAAAAACATGGATCCAAATCCTGTTACAGGATGATCATATAGGAAGCATAGTTAAAGAAAAACCTGTAGGAGCCAGAGGATTCAGGTAAAATTTTGGTTAATATACCTCTATGCTAATAATGTCTATTCTTCATTTGTCAAAGTAGTAACATGTGGAAGCCTGACAACATGTTCATTAAAAGACATAGGAAAAGACGTGGAGTAGGAAAGGATGCTGATATAGAATGAAAGGGAAAATCACTTTGTTTCTTTTTCAATGGATCTTCCACAAAGATCTGAATCAGCGCTGATGAACAGGGAGTCAGTGACCCTGAACCAGAAGTTTTGCTCAGAACACAAGCTTTTTTACCTTTAATTAGTATGAAAAGGAAGGAAAGCTGAAAGAAATTAGGCCACACAGGACACTGATCATACTTTCCTTTGTTGGTGCAATGGATGATTTACATTGATTGCAATGTTGCAGTTTAGTGACTGCAGCACATCATCATTGAACAAATTTATTCCCTCAGACAGAATGTTGTCAGTTGTGGATTGGACCTCCTTAGGGAAACTAAAGTACTGCAATCTTGATTACCTCTGTAAGACCACAGCCATGAATAAAGTAACTAGTAGCCACGTCTACAGTATTAAATGGAATTTGGGGCCAAATTCTTACATAATGAAATGTTCACTTAGATATTAATATCTCAAAATAATTGCAAAACTCTTGGGGAAAAGAAGTATCAAGTACAAATCAAGTATATCTTGACAAATGAAAAAGATACATGAAATTGCAAAGGGTTATAATTTCTTGCTGTAAAAAGCACTAGTAGCAGAGGTGTCTCTGCTTATTCTTTCTTATCCCTCTCCAAAACTAAAGAGTAAAAAGTTATGAAAGGTCACAGTGCACAGATAAATAATATTGCTGTCAAGGCCTGGAATTTCTTACCAACCTGTTTAAACAGAGATCCAGAGGAAAAAAACTTAGGAAGCAAACTCAGCAAACAGCAGGGAAGGAAGGAGGTCCACGCACGTTTAAATCACCCAGTCTTAAGAATGAGTCTTGAACAGCTTAATGCCATAATCTGCTATCCTGGCTACAGCTCCAAAGATGTGAAGTGATAATTGCCAAGGAATTTTCAGGAATCCCATGGTGCAAAGATAAAAAATGCTTTTTATGATGCTTGCTTTTCCTTACAGTGAGGGTATACAGAGTTTCTAGAATGCTTAGAAGATAGAAGCAGTTTTCTGATGTCCCTTTCTGTTTCTCATTAGAAGCTAAGAGATCTTAAAGAAGTAGAAAGGATTGTGCTTTTTCAAGAAGCAGATGACAACACTAGAAAATATTTGTTACTCCACAAAATTTTATGCAATTTGTTCACCAGAGTAAATATTAGCAAGGTTACCTTTTAAGTAACAGGAAGGGAAAGTAATGAAACTTACCTTTACTCATTCAAATGGCTGCTGCTGGCTGAGAGATAGACCTAATTGTAAGACCTGTCACTTGCATCTATTAAATAGAATATTTCATTTTCTTATTTTCTAATTTATTTGTCCATTTGCTTTCAATTTATGAAAACCACATAAAACAGAAAAACCAAAGCTTTCTGCCAACCACAGGATGCCAGTCTGCAAGGCAAAAGAAAGTAAAATATAACATGTAAGGAAACATTCACTAGATAAAAAGCAGAATTTCCCTAGAAAAACTGTGTAATGGAATTTCATTTGAAAAAATATCTTATGCAAAATAAAGTGAGACAGTCAAGAGCATACTCTGAACTTGGTAAACTGGAATGTGAACAATTACTTTTCAGAAAGAGAACTGGAATATGCAGGAAAGGCTTTAAAAGAACTCAAAATGCTGCTCACAGAACCATGCCAGAAATAAGTTGTTCAGGCAAAGTTACCCTCAGGCAATCAGCCCCAGCCTGACATTGATACAGGCAAATTAGCTGCACAAGTACTTTTAACAGAGCTCTCCCTTCTACAGTAACAGCTGTATTCCAAGATAGAAGAAACATAACCAGGAGACACTGAAGGTAGGAGACAGACTGGGTGGCAGGGAGAGCTGCTGCTGCTGCTGCTGCTGCTGCTGCTGCTGCTGCTGCTGCTGCTGCTGCTGCTGCTGCTGCTGCTGCTGCTGCTGCTGCTGCTGCTGCTGCTGCTGCT
>NW_024962263.1:61573305-61654781 GCF_019238085.1 Lagopus leucura | reverse complement strand
CTGCTGCTGCTGCTGCTGCTGCTGCTGCTGCTGCTGCTGCTGCTGCTCAGGGAGATTCAGCAGCAAAGGAGCAGTGGCAGTTTGTGCAGGTGGAGTGTCAACAGATAGCCAAGAGGCTGAGAGTGGTAACAACTACAAGTAATAACTCAAGTCTTTTATTTCCCAGTCTGCTCTCCAAGGAGATGTATCTCTGTAAGATAGGTCTGTGCTATGGAGAAGGATCCAACTAAAGAGTTAGCATGCCAGTTTGTGGCACAGTGTATGGCATAGGTAAATATATATGGGTAACTACATCATTATAGTTTTATGTAATATGTAAAATGGAACATCTCTTATCTTCAGTGTTAAGCTCCAGGTTTGCAAGATTTGTTATGAAAGCCTTTACATTATAGTTTTGCACTAATATTTTTTGTCAGGAAAAAAAATGAGACTTTACTCAGTAATATAAAGAAGGCAAAAAAAAAAAAAAAAAAAAAAAAAAAAAAAAAGCAAGCAAAAAAACCCCCAACAAAATATTGTACTGATTTGGATTAGAAAAATAAAAATATCTCACTCTTTGTTTTAATCCTCACATTTGACTCACAAATGAGAACGAGAAGAACAGTGGAATGTGTATCAGGATGCACTGTAGCCAGTAAGTTAATGTCACAGTTTCTTTGAAACACTTAGGAAATAACCAAAACCAAAACATTTAAAACATTGAAAGCTATGTTTAAAAATAATTTTACACTTTATTTTTGCATTTGATGATATAAAAGAACCCTGTTTTTGACAGTCTTGCAAATATATATTTTGGTAGTCAAAATTTTCAGAAACAGGAAAAACAATTTTCTAACAAAACCAATACAAAGTGACATGTAGAAAGTCTTCGTAAATTTGTTTAACTTACAAAGCTCTACAGATGTTCAGCTTCTCAGCCTCTTAATGTATAGCAAAGGGGCTTAAAGATCTAAGAATATACATAAGTTTTGTTTTGTTTTGTTTTGTTTTGCATTTTACTGCATTTAATGTGCCACTGTTTCTTCTTCTTCTTGTTCACTGTTCTTCTTCTATTAAGCCTCTTGGTCTTTCAATCTCCTGCTACTGCAGCATCTGAACAGTACATTTCAATATTATGGATGAATATCATTCATTTCCTCTGGGGTCTCCAGAACTCCCATTACAGTGGTGGGCATAAAGGCTTAACGCTGTTAAAGGCAACTATGAGGGCTGCTCCAAAAGTAATGCCTTATATTTCATTTTATTGGTTCACAACATCAGAAGCAGATGTTGATAATATGGTAGTAGAAGTTCAACCTTTCCACCAATATTCTGTTACATTTTGGTGCCATGTGACAGATGGAAGCAGAGGGGCAGTCTGATAAAATGGCCTCTGACATGCAAGTGCGGGTGTAGCAAAGATGTGGAATTGAATTCCTCCCTGGGAAAAAAAAAAAAAATGCACCCACTGACATTTATCAACACTTTGAATGTTTCTGGAGACCAAACAGTCAATATGAGCACAGCGAGGTGGTGAGTAGTGCTTTTCAGCAGTGACAACAGTGATGTGAAAGAGAAGCCACGTTCTGGATGGCCATGCACAGCTGTCACACCACAAAATGAAGACTGGCTGGCTCATCCACACAAATTGGCTAACAATGGTGACTATGTCGAAAACTAATGTTTTGTAGCTGATAATTTTCTCTGTCAAAATGTGTCATTTTACTCTTTGTATCTGTTGTAGCATTCGTTGAAATTAATGGGAGGCATTACTTTCAGAGCAATCTACTCAATATGGACAATTTTCACAATTTAATTAACTGTAAAATCATGTATGTATTACAGTGTAATATGTATGTTACCACTGTGGTTAATTGAAGTCCTGGTCGTACAAAATGCTACGTGCCATATATCTACTTGTCTTCTATAAATATATATGTCTTCTATAAAAGTTGGCATGTTTTCTAGTAAAGTTCATTTTAGGAGATTCAGTCCTAAAATGATGACATTCAACGTCTCACAGACTAGAAAGAATTAAAGCATTGTACAGATAAAAGTCAAAATTTCATATTCAAGAATACAACAAAATGCTAACAAATAATTTGAAATATAGGATAGTTCCTCATTCACATTTAACCCTTTCAACAGTCAAAATCAAATTGTACTGTATGTTGAGGAATCACATGAGTACAATTGAATCTAGTGCTGTTTATAGAGTAAGAAAATTTGTGCAGATTATGCAATGATCCAGGCATAATTATGTTCTCCAATGTGTGTAATTTCAGGTATTAAGCATATTTCATTCTGCTAGCTAAATACCATCTGTAAAAATTAATAAATTATAATAATGTTCTTGGAGATTCTCCAGTTACTTAAATGACGGAGTCCTTTGGTTTTGGAGCAAAAAACCTTATTGCATTCCTTTTCTATGTACTATTTGTGAATTCTATGTAGTCACATTATGCATAACTTTGCAATGGCAGGAAGTGGAACAGTTCACCACCAAGTCTTTTGCAGCCACTGAATGGTTCCTTTCTTGAAGTAATTAATGCAATTTTCTCTGCTAAGAGGGCTTAAACCATGGTAAAGTATATAAAAAAAAAAAAAAAAGTAGAATAGCAGTTATATGATATTATTAATTCATTTAATTTTGTCCTAATTGGAATTTTTCTGTACACAGAAGGAAGTCATCCACCAGCCATCTGTTCTTATATATTGCAGTCACTGCTAAATTATCCTGCATTTAACTTCTGTTAATAAGGTTAACTTGGGAGCTTTAGCATAATAATATTGCTTCTCTCTGTACTTTGTCTATCTGAAAAAACGTTTCAGTGCTACCAAAGAGGACTTCATAGGCAGAAGCTTTCCTATTTTCAAGCTCTCTTAATGTATTAGAGGCCTCAATGAAGTCTTCCTGGAGCCTTCTCTTCTTCAAGCTGAACAAGCCCAGATCGATCAACCTTTCTCCATAGGAGAAATATGTCAGCTTTCTGATCATACTGTGGCCACCCTCTGGACCCACTCCAACAGCACTGTGTTTTTCTTATATTGCAGGTCAGATGTCCAGAAATAATACTTCAGATGGGGCTCATGAGGGCAGAGTAGAAGGTGACAGTCTCTGGGCTGCAAGCGCACACTTGGATAATGCTAAGTTTTTCATCTGCTAGGATGTTAGTTTGTTTGGATTACTTAGCTGCCTCTGTTACCATTATCTCTGCAACGCTGATTAAACAGATTGTATTTAATCTGAGATTAAATTAGATTAAAGCTTCTTTCTTTCTGCTTCACACATCATTTATATATGTATATATATAATATTATTTTTATATAATATTATATAATATTATAATTATAAATATATTTATTATATTTATTATCATTATTATAATATATCTAATCAGTAAATACACACTTCAGAAGGTGCATATTGTTTCTATTCCCTGTTCATAGTGATGGATAAAACAGAAGGAAAAGAGTTTTATTTAATCACATAGTTTAACCTTGCAGGGAGAAGACAGACACCTATATAACGTATTCATGTATATATTTTGTTTTCAGACATTTGTGTCCATGCATAAATGTATATTCTAGATATAGATATACAGGTCTATCAGATCTCACCTTTCATATTGCTGCTGCAGATATATAGAAAAAGTAGTTTACTGTTTTCTATGCACAAATCCATCAATTTTTCATGCAGGTGATATTTTGTTAATCTTACATTACACAAACTATGCGTAGATTCCCTGCCCAAAAAATTCTGAAGAGAAAAATCTGGTCAACACATTACAAAGGGAGATGGAGAGCTAAGCATTCTTCTTTTCAAACAAAGCATACTTTCTAAACATATTAAAAAAAAGGATTTCTCATCTCTTCAATACATTTTCTGCATCACGTATTAAGCGAATGGCTTTATTTTAACAAGTAATCTTGTGTTTTCACAGTTTGACCTTCACCTTCTCATTTCATTATACATGATGGCCGACCTCCTATAAATACTCATAAGCAGGCAAAATCATCTCCTGATTACGTGTTAAAATTAAACATTAATTAAATTCAAAGAAATACTTTCAGTACTCAGTATCAAAATAGCCACAGTATTTGTTGAACATTTTTCTTTTGCAAAAAGTTGCATAACTGTCTCACCTCAATAAATGTATATTGTAGCTCCAAGCCCTGGGATTCACAGAAAAATGCGTACAGTGTTCTTCCTTCATTCATTTGAAAATGGAAAGCGGATTGCATCATGAGCAGGCTGTTTCAATTATATTTTGATCCTTTTTTTTTTTTTTTTTTTTTTTTTTTTTTTTTTTTTTTTTTTTTTTCCTTTTGAAAGATAGCATGTTACAAATCATGTCAGAATATTTTTCCTACTGGACTTTTATATCTATCCAACAGTCAAAATATTATTTGTGAAGCGTGAACATTTTAATAACTATTCTTCTGGTTTTGTGAGCTAGTTGACACTGTATAATAGCAGAAAAATGAAACCGTGTTGAAGATTTATCAGAACAAAACACTGGAAATGATGAATCACAAGTAATGAAGCAGGAACTAAAGAAGAAAAAATGTGCAAGTTTTTGCTAGATTGAAGAAATGCTAATACATTTTGGTATGTAAGTTGTGACACCCTGATACATATGTACAGATGCAAAAGTATGTTATAATCAAAATAATGCAGTAGGAAGAATAGAATCCATGGAAACAAAATTCAGAAACACTATCTGTGTGTTGTCAACCAGATCAGCACAGGCAGACAGTGAGTGTCTGCAGTTACAGCAAGGTCAAACTGAAAAAAAGAACTGCACAACAGGACAGAGTGAGGAAAAGGGTGTGGGACATGGAGCTGGGGCCACCAGAGAAAAGGACAAGGAGGAAATCCATAATTCTACTGAGAAAGTTGTTCATGTAGTGGGATTCATAAAATGGGGTATTTGCAAACAAATCATCTAACTCTAAAAGCAAAGAAATGAGCAGCTTTTTCTCCCATTACCAAGTAGCATTTAAAATTGAAGATAAGGTTCAAAGCTACAGAGGACAAACTAGGAGAGTCAGTGGCTAAACTTGGGTAGGAGAGTCTACTAGTGTCACTTATCCAAATGGAATTAAATTCATCCATCCTCTTATGCACTTGGAAGAGAAGCAGCCTGACCCTCCACCATTATATGTATTTGCCATGTGCTGAGAAGGTGCAAGAGATTTGAGAGGAAAGAACTCCGTATATTAGCATTTTAAATCCACTTTTATATGACACAGCAAATGTTACTATCTTCTAAGCCTGAACTCTGAACCGAAATATGATGAAAATGTCTTATTAGATTGTATGGTTGTTTTCTTAGCTCTTATTTTGAACTGGACATACACTGAAAAGAACAGCTTAAAACTTACAAATAAAATACTCAAAGCTAAGGAGGTATTTCTCTCATTTCCTGGAAATATGAAAGTCTCAAGTACTGTATATTTCCTTTCCAAATAATACAATTTTACCACTGGCACCGCTTTTCTTTAGGACTACTACATATAACCGGTGTACTAAGGTCTATTTGTTACCTTCCAGGACATTTTTTCAATTTCTAATCTAAAGTACAATACAGGCTCCTAAACAATATCACTTGACCTTTTTGAAAACAAAGTAGCTTTTTGTAACTTCTTTTCCACAGAAAAGCAAAGAGAAAAGCAACACGGTAAGGACAGGTGAGGTGAACCTTTTTCCCAGCAGTGCAAGTCAATATCATCAGTCATTACAGTAGCTACCACTGCAGCTAACTTCAGCGAGGCGAAGGTGCCCAGAAGAGGCCTGTAACTGCCGAATACAAAACTTCACTGATGGTTGAAGGTACTTACTGAAACTCAGAACTGCATGAAATTATAAAATGAAACTGTAAATGGCAGGAAATGTTAAGAAATACTTCTCCCAAAATCAAAATTATCAATATATATTTAGTCATAAGACTGAAATAATATCAAACCTTGCTTGCTAGAGTATAGAGTTAGAATATTAGAATGCCTTAGGTTGGAAGGGACCTAAAAGAATCATACAGTGGCTTGTGTTGGAAGGGATCTCAAGGATCACCAAGTTCCAATTCCCGTGCCACAGGCAAGGCTGTCAACCTCCACATCTGGCACTACACCAGGTAGCACAGGCTCCCATCCAAGCTGGTCTTGAACACCTCCAGAGATGGAGTATCCACAGCATGTCTGGGCAGCCTGCTCCAGCACCTCACCACTGTCTCTGTGAGGAACCAATCTAAACCTTCCCTCCTTGAACTTAAAACTCTTCCCTTGTGTCCTATCACTGTCTACCCTTGTAAAAAGTTGATTCCCCTCCATTTTTATAATACTCTTTTAAATACTGCAAGGCTCCACTGAGGTTTTCTCACACCCTTCTCTTCTCCAGGCTAAACAAGTCCATCTCTCTCAGCTTCTCAGCCAAAGATCATCTAGTTTCCAATTGCCTGCCATAGGCATGGGTACCATCCACTACGTCAGGTTGCCCAGGGCTCCACCCAACCTGTCCTTGAACATCTGCAGGGATGAAGCACACACAGCTTCTCTATTGGGCAATCTGTTTCAGTGTCTCATTGCCCTTGCAGTAAAGAATTTCTTCCTAACATCTAGTCTAAATCTAATCTCTTCCAGTTTAAGCCATTTTCTGTTATTCTATCACCATCAAACTGTGTAAAAACTGATCACCCTCTTATTTATATGTTTCTCTTAAGTATCAAAGGTGACAATGAGGTCTTACTGAAGCCTTCTCTTCTTCAAGCTGAACAAGACCAGCTCCCTGAGTGTTTTTTCCATAAGAGAAGTGCTTCATCCCTCTGATTATCTTCATGGACGTCTTCTGGACGCACTCCAACTGCTCTACACTTTTGATGTGCTGGGGTCCCAAGTCTGTATGCAGTACACCAGATGGAGCCCCACAAGGGCAGAGTAGAGAGTGCCAATCACCTCTCTTGCCATGCTGGCCGCCCTTCTTCTGATGCAGCCCACAATACAATTGGGCTTCTGGGCTAAAGTGCATCCTATTCAATTATGTTAAGTTTTTTGTCTACCAGGACACCCAAGTCCTGGGCTGCTCTCAATGAGTTCTTCTCCTACTGCTATACATTTATCTGGAATTGCTAACACATTGCACTTGGCCTTACTGAATCTCATTAGGTTCACATGGGCCTACTTTTCAAACTTTCTCAGGTCCCTCTGGACAGCATCTCTTCCTTCAGTTGTATCATCTGAACCACCCAGCTTGTGTCATCAGCAGATTTGCTGAGGTGCAATTTATCCCATTGTCTATGTCAATGACGAAGGTGTGTGTCAACGGTTTATGGGCTGGTCCGGCCCAGTTCCGTGACCAGCAGGGCGGAGGGATCTGCGGATCCGCGCCTCTGGGAAAGGGGAAGCAGGGGACCCCAAAATACTTGAAAACAACAGCACTGATCTGAGGTGGAACAAATGATTTTACTAAATATAGTATTAGTAAAATACAATGAGAGAGAGAGAGAGAGAGAGTCTGTTTGAATTGTATAGACCTCACCACAATGCTGGGGTGAGAAGTGCAGTCCAGTTGAGTGACTGAAGTACAGACGGCGAAGTGCAGATGGCGAAGCGCAGGCGGCGAAGCGCAGATAGCGAAGCGCAGACAGCGAAGAGCAGGCGAAGAAGAAGAATCAGGTGACCTTGCTTGGAGTTATATCCCCTTGCTGACTGCAAAGTCTCCTGGGGAAATGTAGTTCTTCTCCGACGGACGAACATTCGGCAGATATCAAACCCCACCCCCAATGCATTACATGATGTTATGGTGTGGAATACTGATGACCAAAAAAATCATAAAACCATGACAGTGTGCAATGGAGAATAGTTTGGCAACCACAACAGCCAGTTCCTTCAGGACCTTCGGCTTCATGTTGTCCAGCCTCACAGACATTCTACGCTTCCTAAATTATGCTGCATATTACAGAATAACTTTGGCATTGTATATTAGAGAGAGTTCATGATTGCTGATTTTTTTTTTTTATTAATTCAATGTTTCTTCTTTTTTTTTCAAAACAGATGTGCTGTACAATTCAAGATGTACACGAAACCTGTCAGACAGATGGTAGCTGGCTTTATAACACATGAAGAAAGCCACAGTGAAAACAATGAAGTTGGCACCCTTACAAATGAGACTTTATTATTTGCTAGGCATATTGTCAAAAGTGTAAATTAAAATGGGAAGATTTTTTTAGACAAAAATATATGGCTGACTTCTGCTGTACTGATGTAATTCAACTAAATTCCATACATCTTTATCACTTGTGATGATTTACTAGTCAATTTTCTCAGAAATCCCAGAAGCCAATGCCTGTGACTGGCAAGGTTGTTGGCAACTCCTGAATGTGCAAAATAAAAGAAGGACACCTGGAGAAAACTTCTGTTTCTTTCTGCTTCTGGAAAAGCCAAATAACTTGTTTCAATTTTATTTCTGTTTATATTACGGAAGGTCATTAATGGAATCTTTTTTCATAAAAATCAGTTTCTCCATTGTGCCTGCTTTTATCATAATTTTGTTTTGAGGGATGTAGAAATCATCTATCAAACAGAGAAGTCCCCAGGAGTTTTAAGACATCTTTAGAATAACAGGATTTCAACTTGACTTAATATACCAGTTTTATGAGATGCTTAATCTTTAGCCCAGTTTCCTCAGCACAGAAATCCTGCATAGGATGGAACTAACAGTGTCTTCAGGAGCCAGAGAAAAGAAACCCAGTGAGTCTATTGTTGGCATAATTCTTGTCATTGCAGCATGAATTTACTGTGTAAGTATTAATTAAACTATTCTTAGAGTATTCCAGATAATATGGCAAACATTTAAAATGTTACTGAAACAGAGTCTGAGAGGGTTCCAAGCTGTCACAAGATTTTGACAAATAAGTGAACTGTGTCCTAATTGTTTCAATGTGCTCTTTTTACTGTATTTAGTCAAACAAACTCTATTATTTGGTGAAGGTCTTCATTCTGTCTAAATGGTCTTCTTAATTTCTGGAAACCATATGATATCTGTTTTCCTTAGGTGGAAATACTGCTCCTGAAGCCCAGGTTACCTTTGCCTCATCTACATTATCTCCCAAGAAAGATGGGCAGAAGCATGGTATCCAGTTCACAGGTAAAAAATTGAATTCAGAATATTTTTAGGGTTTGATTTTCTTTTTCTAATTATACTGATTCTAATTCCTTCTACCGTAAGAGTGGAGCAAGTCAGAGACTGCCTTTTGAGACTGTGTACCAGTCTCTGGGTCCAGACAACATACATCTAAGGGTCCTGAAGGAACTGATTGATGTGGTTGCCAAGACACTCTCCATCATATTTGAAAAGTCAGAGCTGTCAGGCAAAATCTCTGGTGAATGGAAAATGGGAAACATCACTCCCATTTTTAAAAAAGGAGGAAGGAAGACTTGAGGAACAACCTGCTGGCGATCTTTGTGTGTGTGTCCAGGAGGATCGTGGAGCAGATCCTTCTGGAAGACCTGTTACAGTACATACGAGACAAGGAGCTAATCTGAGACAGACATCACAGCTTCACCAAGGGTAGATCGTGCCTTGTGAAGCCCCACCTGAAGTATGTTTTATTGTATGTATGTATGTATATTATTTCTGTATTCTGATACTGATCTACCTTCAGTATCATAGAATCATAGAATTGTAGGCTGGTTTGGGGTGGAAGGGACATTTAATATCGTCTAGTTCCAACCCCTTGCTATAGGCAGGGACACCTCCCTCTAGACCAGGTTGCTCACAGCCCTATCCAGCCTGGCCTTGAACACCTCCAGGGAGGGAGCATCCACAACCTCCCTGGCAACCTGTCCCAGTATCTCACCAACCTCACACTGAAGAATTTCTTCACAGTATCAAGTCTAAATCTACCCCATTCCAATATAAAACCATTTCTCCTCATCTTGTCACTACATGCCCTTATTAAAAGGCCCTTCCCAGCTTTCCTATAGGACCTCTTCAGGTAATGGAAGGCTGCTGTAAGGTCTCATCGGAGCCTTCTCTTCTCCAGGCTGAAGAGTCTCAGTTCTCTCAGCCTGTTCTTCGTAGGGGAGGTGCTCCAGCCCTCTGGTCATCTTTGTCTCTTCCTCTGGGCCCAATCCAACAGCTCAATGTCTTTCTTTTGCTGGGGACCCCAGAACAAGGTGGGGTCTCTCAAGAACAGAGTAGAGGGGCAGAACCAGCTTCTTTGACCTGCTGCTCATGCTGCTCTTGATACAATCCAGGATACGGGTGGCCTTCTGGGCTGCAAGAGCACATTGCTGGTTCCTGTTACATCTTTCATCAACTGACATCCACAAATCCTTCTCCTTGGAGCTTTCAAGCCATTAAGCACGTGCAAAACAAGTTTGTTTGGATTAATGTGTTTATCCACTTAAATATTACCTATTTCTAGTTGATACTCTCTTACACATTTAATTCGAAAATTTTATTAGTAACATACTTGCTTATATTTGCTAATGTCTACATCATCCTGATGAAACTGGGATTTCAGTGTACTACATGCTATTCAAATTTATGCTGACAGCCAGCACAGCTCTACAAACATACTGATAGTCTAAATACACGGAAGAGAGACAAGGTACACAAAGACACAAGAAAAAAGAAAGTGTTTCCCAGGTCACTTATTAAGACAATGATAGACCTGGAAAAAAAAAAAAAAAAAAAAAAAAAAAAAAAAAAGCATCTTCTAAGTCTTCAATATAGAAATCTTGTCTCTTAAATATTTGTCCCTTTGTTTCTTTTCCTAGTCAGCTGATATAACCATAGGTGACGTAAAAGAAATTGTTGCACATAATATTCACATTAACAGATGCAACAAGCAAAATAAGGAAAACCACATTAGAACACAAAAGTTCTACAGGTGAAGCACTCAGAAGTAATGATATGACAGAGTACTTTGCATAACACTGTATTCCATTCTCACGGGATCCCATACTATTTTTTCCTTAGTGATGAATGAAAAATTAAACATTAATTTTTATTTTTATTTTTATTGTTTGATGTTCAAAACTGTGGTACCTGTACTTCACATTGATTAAATATTATAGTGAATAAAGGTTTTACTTTCTTTCTTATAATTTCATCAGAGACTCTGTAACAGTTTTCAGCTTGCTTCATAAAGATTTATAACAGAATCACACAGAATCACAAGGTTGGAAACGACCTGCAAGATCTTCCAGTCCAACCACCCTCCCATTCCTATCAGTGCCACAAGCTACTAAACCATCTCTCGTAGCTCCTCATCCAGGCGCCTCTTGAACACTGCCAGGGATGGTGACTCCACCACCTCCCTGGGCAGGCCATTCCAGTGCCTGGCCACCCTCTGAGAGAAAAAGTTTCTCCTAATATCCAACCTAAACCTCCTCTGGTATAACTTCTTGCTATTTCCTCGGGTCCTACTATTTGCCTGGGAGAAGAGGCCAGACCCTTTTGCACCACAACCTCCCTTCAGGAAGTTGTAGAGTGCAATGAGGTCTCCCCTGAGCCTCCTCTTCTCCAGACTGAACAATCCCAGCTCCTTCAGTCGCTCCTCATAAGACTTGTGCTCCAGACCCCTCACCAGTTTCGTTGCCCTTCTCTGGACACGCTCCAGGGCCTCAATGTCTTTCTTGTAGTGAGGGGCCCAAAACTGAACACAGTACTCGAGGTGCGGCCTCACCAGTGTTGAGTACAGGGGGATGATCACCTCCCTGCTCCTGCTGGCCACACTATTTCTAATGCAGGCCAGGATGCCGTTGGCCCTCTTGGCCACCTGGGCACACTGTTGGCTCATGTTCAGCCGAGCATCAACCAACACCCCCAGGTCCCTTTCCTCTTCACAGTCATCCAACCACTCATCCCCAAGCCTGTAACGCTGCCTGGGGTTGTTGTGGCCAAAGTGCAGAACCCGACACTTGGCCTTGTTAAACCTCATCCCATTCATCTCAGCCCAGCGATCCAGCTTACCTAGATCCCTCTGCAGGGCCTCCCTGCCCTCAGGCAGATCGACACAACCTCCCAACTTGGTGTCATCTGCAAACTTACTCAGGGTACACTCAATCCCTTCATCTAAGTCATCAATGAAGATATTAAACAGGATGGGCCCCAGTACTGATCCCTGGGGGACACCACTTGTAACAGGTCTCCAGCTGGACTTCACTCCATTGACCAACACCCGTTGAGCATGGCCCTCCAGCCAGTTCCTTATCCAACGGAGGGTAAAACTGTCCAAGCCATGGGCAGCCAGTTTCCGCAGAAGGATACTGTGTGAGACCATGTCAAAGGCTTTGCTGAAGTCTAGGTAGACTACATCAACTGCCTTTCCTTCATCTACCAGTTTGGTCACCCAGTCGTAGAAGGAGATGAGGTTGGTCAAACACGACCTGCCTTTCATGAACCCGTGCTGGCTGGGCCTGATCCCGTGGACAAGCTGTGTGATCTCTCCCAGGAGGATTTGTTCCATGACCTTCCCTGGCACTGATGTCAGGCTGACAGGCCTGTAGTTCCCCGGATCCTCCTTACGGCCCTTCTTGTAGATGGGAGTCACATCAGCAAGCCTCCAATCCTCTGGAATCTCTCCAGTCAACCAGGAGCGCTGGTAGATAGCCGAGAGCGGCTTAGCGATCACCCCCGCCAACTCCCTCAGCACCCTAGGATGAAGCCCATCCGGTCCCATGGACTTGTGACTGTCCAGATGGAGGAGGAGCTCTCTAACTGTCTCCACCTCGATCTCCGGGGAGATATGCTGCATGTCAGCCCAGATATCCAGATCAGGGCACAAAGTGCCCTGAAGATAGCTGGTCTGACTATTAAGGGCAGATGTAAAGAAGGCGTTGAGGACCTCAGCCCTCTCCTTGTCATCTGTGGTCACATTCCCTGCCGCATCAATTAAAGGACAGAGATTATCCTTGGGTTTTCTCTTGTCATTGATATATTTGTAAAAGGATTTCTTATTCTGCTTTACTGCAGTGGCCAATCTAAGTTCGAGATGGGCTTTCGCCTTCCGGACTTCCTCCCTGCATACCTTTGCAACTTCCTTGTAATCTCCCCTAGTAGCCTGTCCCTTCTTCCACAGGACATAGACTCTCTTTTTCTTCCTGAGTCTTGACAGTAATTCCCAGCTCATCCACACCAGTCTTCTCCCCCTACGGCTCGCCTTACGGTATTCAGGGACAGCCTGTTTTTGCGCCTTTAAGATTTCCACCTTGAGGAGCGTCCAGGCTTCCTGGACCCCTTTACCCTTGAGGAGCAACTCCCAAGGGACCCGTGCTATAAACTATTTGTAAGGAAATCCTGCTTAACCAAGAAGTGCTATGATTCTGGTTTAACTAGCTAACAACTTGAATGCAGCCTTAGGAAATTCCAACAAGTCATGTACAAAGTCTGTTGTGAAGGTAAGCTAGGAAGCCAGGTGTTCATGAAAACATGAAACTCTTCTTTATCTTCCAGGCGACTCTTTTTTCATTCATTCCATATTAAACACCTATTTCAGCACACAGGAACTATGAGATACCATTTTGTTTCACTAGACATTATTCAGACACTGCAACCACATAAAACAATGCCCTAGATCACATAAATTCGTTATGAAGCTTAGGTTCAACACCAGCTGTTCAGTGAATGAGACACGATCCCACAGAAATAATATATTATTTCTGCGTAATAAAATAATACTATTTCAGTATACATGCCACTGATGACCACTGCAGGTGATCATATAAATTTAGGCATTTTGATTATTCGTTTTGATTATGTCTAAATAATACAATGTAGGAACATGTTAGACATTCCTGAGTAGGCATACTTACAACTGCTTGGAGCACCATAGCTCCTGAAGCATGGCATTGCAACTGGTCTATGCTCAGGTTTAACGTCAGTCCACAGCAGCTTTATTGCTTCTTGTTCCAGAGTTAGCTTACTTAGTGACTGTTTAGGACTTGTTCCAACAGGTGCATTTTGTTTTCAACGGGAGAAAGGGAGGATGAAAGTACTTTGTGCCATGCCTGAAGTAGGTTGGCAGATACTCTTGCTTCCCTCTACAGAATTTGGAGAGAATCAGGAGATCTTCAAAGTCCTGTCTCCCCAGCATTTCATATCCCACCATTTCCTACTAAAGCTGAAATTTCCCTGAACCTTGCTCTATGTGCATATGCACATCTAGCAGAATCCTGAGACACTATATATATTCAATGGAAATTTCCTGCCAGTGTATATATGCTGTCTGAGCCAGCTATAATGGTGAAACCGCAAGTTATTTGCTTTAATCTTCAACAGAACACCAGAATTTTGGCAGGAGACACTTTCATCAGAAACTTTATAACCACTGATTGTAGGTGTTTTCAGCTAACAGGCATATGTCGAAGGTAAATAAAGTTTAATTATAGCATATGTGTTTATTCTTTACTAATGAATCTGATTTTCACTAAACGTATTTTGTAATCAGGGAAAAATATATTCCACTAATTTGCATCACCAACTTACAATTAATTCAGTTAGCTTTGAGCCTTTTTCATTCCCAGGAAAATATTTTCCCAAGCAACTCACATACATACCTTACTTTTTCAAAATAAAACACTGGAGTAAGCACAGACACAGAAAATACTTATGAAGCAATATAATTTTAAACATATTTTGTAAGAGTACATTCTCTTTTCAAGTAATGAAGTTATAAGTTTTTCAGTCTTCTCCATCTTATAGACTTCTAGGTTTCTTCTGCTACAAAATTTCTCCAGCTTCATAGTATTACCATAACTTAAAAAAATAAAATTATATTTAAATCTATCCTGAAAATTAATAGATGCTGTCATATGGGAAAAGAAAATGAATTCAAAGCTCTGTATCATAAACTTAAACCTCAGATTGGATCTTCCATATGAAGACTATTTACTTTCTTCTTTATGTTTCTAAAAGAAATGTACTGAATGACTGCACTGCTAGAATGAAGAAAACAATGCTGCATTCTGTACCTTCTCAATTATCCTTTTGACCCTTTACACCACACAAGCCAAAGAAAATTGAGGCATACAAAAATAAAGGAAACTTTCAATCAGCAAAATAATTTGCCAAAAACTACAGCTTAGCCAGATCAGTTACAACTTTTCAGAGAACTGGATGTATTATTACGTTTTAATACTGAAAAAGCTTAATTCAACCTTTTTGTTGGGTGGGCCGAGTAAGATCTTTTAGCAAATCTGAGTCATTTGTTCTGTGCCTTGAACTTGCTGCTCCAATCAATGTGTATATTTTACTACAGTTTTAAAATTATAATTTACATCTTGATTTTAGACAGTAAAGGAAAATTGTCTCATCAAATCAAGTCTCTGCTATCACAGAAGTACATGATATGTCATCCTCTGCATCTACTGGCGTCTTAATTGGTTGGGTACTTAGTCCCTACTCTCTCCAAAAGTATGGTGGAGAATCTGTGAAAGGTAGAAACTATCTCACTATTTCCAGACAAAAAGTTTGTTCAGGAACAGTAGAGAAAGTTGGCACCCAATTGTCTGCTGTTTAAAAATTCTGATGGTTTTATGATGAGGGGTCTTGTGTTTAGCTTCATTCTCCTAGACCGAACATTCCAATTTCATGCAGTGTCTCTCTTCCTTCCCTGATTATCCTAGTTTTCTTTCCTCTATTCCTGTTCCATTCAGTATTCTTCTTTCCTGAAAAAAATTTGCTCTTTGTAACTATTTTTTCAGCTTCTGGTTCCTTTTCTACTCTTCCTGCACTTCTGAGATAAAAGTATGACATTAACAAGTTTTCTTGTAGTTCTTCTTTGACTTACAAAGTATTTTCTCAGATTTGTAAACAATTTCTTTGCAATTCCACATGCTGTCTTTTCTTCTGGTACCATGATTCTCCAGATATGCACTGTAACTCTTGGCAAATGAAGTATAAGGTCCACACGTGTTGACAGGTACTTCCAATCTGGTAACACAAAGATAGAGCATGAAGAAAGAAAAATATATAGTTTTAAAGGAGATATTTAAAGGAACTGGCTGAAGAAATCACATATGGGTATTGAAGACAGATATAGAATAATATGCACAAATTATGCAAATGATCTGAAATTATGAAAATGTTGTCTATTTGCATCCCCTTTGCAGATTTCTGCAATTTTGTGTCTTGAATAAAAACACAGCACTTTCAGGAACAGTAGCGTGCAGTTTCTGGGAGGAGGGCCAGGCAAAGAGACTTGCAAACAGACTGAAAATAAAAGTGGAAGACAGTCACTTCAGTGTAGAAAGGATATTCTCTTGTGTTTGCTTTTACAGGTCCAGGCATCTAACCTTTTTTCAGCTGGATCACGGCTGGTCTTTCTAAAACAGCTTTAAATCAATGTTTCGGTTAAGAGGTTCAGTGTCTTAGAGGGGTTGAGGTGCCTGAAGGTTTGGAAGGCAAGATCCACATAACAGTTCCAAAGCTGTGCAATCAAAACTCTTGCAGTATTGTACACTCTTACTGACACACCTTTCCCCTAATGACCTCTGGCTTTAAAACATTTATCCTTACACTTTCAAGGATATTAGCCTCTCAGTAGAATGCCATTAAAATGTTGCATGTCACTTCAAAAACCTAACTGGTAGTTTATTGTCAGTAAGATATCTGGTAAGCAATCACTTCTCTGCTCTTTGTTATACAGACCCAGTATTTTCAACATCTTCATTAATTACATATTGAAAATTTACAATTTATAATGTCATGCTGTATGAAATACAGGCTGTAAAACCCTGCCATTTATAAATCCAGCTTGTGTTTCTTCATGCTACTGTATGCCTATGAGTCGCAGAATGAATCTATGCATTATTTACGAGAAGAATTCATGCTTTTAGAACTTACAAAATTTGAGAATCATACTTCTGCACAGTAAGTATATATTATTTCTTGTACTGTTACAGGCTTTTGTTTCCCAGAGCAGTATATGCCCAAACTGAAGGAAAAAAAAAAAAGAAAAAAAAAAGGAGATCTTATTTGTGTTTTCTTTTAATAAAAGTTTAAACCTAAAAGCTGCTTAACCACAAGGGAAGAAACAAAGAGCAGGAGTAAAGCCAGTAGCCTCTATTTTTTAAAGCTGACTTTTATTTCTGTAATGCTGATGTCCAAACTCAATCTTTAAGTTACACTTCCACTTATGACCAGGCTGCTTTCGACATTTCCATTGTATTTAAAGAATTAAACTGAGGGTATTCCATGAGTCTAATTTGAAGTTCATTTGCTGTTAAAAAAAATAAAAATAAAACCAGGGAAGCTGTACATAATGTTGGAAATAATCCATATTGTACTGGGACTACAAAGGGTTTGGATAACGTTTATGATGTGAAAAATATTTGATCGCTTTTTTTAATGAGTAAGTGAGTAAGAATATATCTGGCAGTAAATAATGAGTTTTATCATTTTGCTTTTCAATTATTTTAAAACTCTTATTTAAAAATCTTATTAATAATACAGTTTTAAGATATTGTTTGCTTTCATTGGATTTGCCTGCTTCCTCTCCTTGGAAATACCATAAACTCCTTTTGCATTCCAGAAGTTTGGAATTAACATTAAAAACTGTGTTATAAAAGCTTTATGAAGACACAGATAATTTTGTCCTAAAATTATTAGTTCGGGAAGTAAAAAGAAGTTGTAGGTAACAGATTTTGCATCATTCTGTTATTTCAAAATGGCTCCTTGCAGCAGCAAACTTTGCAGTGGTTTAAGACTTTCATCTCACACAATGATTCTGAGCCAAAGGATTCAGGAATGGGTTGCAACCCCACCAGGGGTGCACTGGAAGTAACGGTAACTGTTCAGGGCAACTATATAGTGTTCCTGTTGAAGTTCAAGAAATGTACATTTGAGAAGTAAGTATTAACTATGAATTATTTTACTTTTTATTGCTTACCTGTACTGTCTGCTTACCTTGCTTGAAACATCTGTCATCAAATGTACAATGTAGGCAATGAAAATGTTGGTATAAGCAATTGTTTCTAGTAGATGCATTTTCCCCATATATCAGTTCATTGGTATCTGAAATAGCATACTAAGAAGAAGCTGCAAGCACATTCTGTTAGACACAGGGGTGACATGAGTTAATTTCATTGCTGTCAGGAGATATCTTGATGGGTATATATTGTGCGTTATCATGAGGTACCACAGCTGCAAGGGATTATTTCTTCTACTAATAGAATACATAACTACAAATAATAGAATACCATAACTTGTCACAAGATTTCAAGTCAGCTATGAAATTAACGTATTTCATCACTGGGAAAAAAAAAAATCCTACTGATTTTTACTGATTTATTTATTTATTTATTTATTTTTTAATGAGACTCCAGTGCTCTTGTAAATAGGAGAATTACAGAAGTTTCAAGGAACAATGGAGTATCTTCATTTCTTAAATAAATCTTGCATACAGACTCTAAAACACATCCATTACATTCTTTGTTCACAGATTACATCAACCACAATTGCATAGAAAATTAACAAATAGTAACTTAAGCCAGTAGCAAGTAAGGGACTAAAATATATCCTCTGACCTTTGTCTTATTATTTTCCACCTGACAAAATGTAATGTACATCTTGTAACATTCTTTAGGGTTCATCAGATTCCACAACACTGAAGAATGACGTTTTAAAATGTCCTGACAACAGCATGCAAAGCCCTAATTTATAGTTTTTCATCTTTAATGGTGGAGCTGAACAAGAAAAAAATTGCCAACAAAATAGTCCGTTCTTGGAGAACAAGATGCTTTTCATTCCTGGATGAGTTTTATACCCACTTAGAGAACTGAATCAGCTCACTGAAATGCTGGAGATTTGCTACACATGCCCTCTGGAGGACTTGGATGGTACCCAAAAGATTGAGAGTATACAACTACCTCCTCCAGTGTCATAAGCCATTAAAGTAGGTCATATCAGCTTTTTAAATCAAGATCAGTTTAAAAGAGGTAATTTTTGAAGTTGTATGGGCTCAAATCACTAAAGGCCAAGAAGAGAAAAAGTAAAAGAGCTCTAGTAGTTTAATACAAATGTAACCACAGCTAAATGATGCAATGCTGAAATTCCAGCATTGGAGAGGTACACCAGAGATTACTACAGTGAAGTCAATAACCCAAAGTGATATTTGCAAACCACTTAAGAAAAGAGTAAGTGCTGCTGACCACTTGAAATTATCCAGGCATTTAAAGACATTTAAAACATTGGGTCTTCTGAGAAAAAAAATAATAAATCAACATAAACAGAGAAACAGCTTTTCTTAAGATTTTTCAGTTTGGCAGCACAAGCTCTGTTTTCATTGGTTGGAACTATAGTTCCAGTTTCACCATGGCTGTGATTGTACTGTTCAGATCAGATCCAAACCAGTGTGTACAACATATTGCTGAATTGCTCTGACAAAGTAGAATATATATCAAATAGGAGGAGCAGAATATCTTGCATAAGACCTCTTTGAGGCAAAAGAGCAATCATCAGCTACTACCCTCCGGTTCTTTCTTGAGAGAAAAAAAATAGCTCATTCAAGTGCCTCTCAATAATTCTTGCCAGGGTTTCCAGCAAGGTCAACAAAGCTTCATGGTCAATGGCTAGTGAGAGAGTGAAAGGATTAGCAATAGCATTTAATTTTTGCCTATTGATGACAGCAGATCACTGAGCAATAAGATTTCCTTTCTTATTATCAGGGTCACATAGAAGAACTGTTCCTGCTGAAGTTGCAGGAGTTAAATTTATAAAATATGTTTTGCAAATTTAGGGGAGTAAGTTAGATTTGATTTTAATTGTTTAGCAGATCCCAAGAGCTATAGTTCATAAATTAAAGGGTTTTGTGAGTACAAACATTAATTGAGTTATATCTGCTTTCTGAAATATAGTGTCAGTTTGTTTTTGGAAAGATTAATGTTCTTTTGATTCCTTTGTATGCATGTCTGAATTCCCTGCTTGTCCCTATGGGTTCTGTTTAGTGGCATTTAGGTTCTCTGATGGAGCAGATGACTTTTTACAGCTGACAGTGTTGTAAGAGGGATCAGGAAAAAGCTTATTCCTCTGACCCCCATTCTGGAAGATGAACTAAAAATGTGGATATGGGTAGAAAATGTTATTTAATGTTTTCATTCTATTGATAAAATCAGACTTATTTTCTCTGATGAGAGAGGGCTAAGCCTTAGCCAGAATCTTACTAAAGCCTGTTGAAGGCACAGATTTCCCTTCTGGATTTAATTTTCTTTCTTTGTTTAATAGATGGAATAATATTTCTGGGAAAAGATGCAGGTAGAGGAAAGGAAATTTTGCCTATGTGGGGGCATTACTTTTGTTTTCCTTTTTCCATCCCTCTATGTGTGATCCAGGGATTTCTCCAGAGCCATCATATCTTGCTCCTTATAACCACCCTTCTCCAGCTATTCTTAATGGAAGATTCTATTTTAACAATGTGTCTTTTCTCTCCAGTTATAGTCACAATTTTCCACACTTTAATGTTGTACTTGTATGAGTAGTCTGGGAATTATAAACATTTTATGTATTTCTCTGGCCAGGTCTATGGAGAGATACCAATTGTAACTTAGTTTATTAAAAAAAAGGAACAGTGTATCTTCCCTTAAATTTCTCCTATTCTCTGTATCCTTCCTACTCAAAAGTTTGCTACAGATGATTAGTTTCAAAAACGCTTTGTTTGACCATTAAGTAAATATATGATACTTGAATACTGGATTCTTTAAGCAAGGACTGGTTGTGATTTGAAGAGAAAATGGCTGATCTGTGCCTAAACAGAAGCTTAGGAACATCTGAAATATCACCAAAGGGGGCAGGAGCAAACAAGTTACTTCTTAGGTGCAATTCATAAAAATAGCATTGCAATTACTACTTTGCTTTTTACTTACTTGTGTCAAAATGTTTTGAGTTGCTTAAATGTTTCAAGTACTACTACAAGAGTTAACATTTTGTCATTTGATTTTCTTTTATAGTGGTTGAAAACTTGAATAGTCTTGACAGAAAATTCTGTCCCCATTTCATTGGTGGATGATATGAACAGAAATTGAATTCAACATCTTATGGCTATCTCCAAAGTAACATTCCTAAACTGAGTACTCTAAACATCTGCAGCTGAGGTCCTGCAAATAAGAGGCCCAACTAATCAGGAAAGTACAAGACTTTGGGATAAGAATTTTGGTCTGAATATCCTCCAAGTGTTCTCTGGAACAGATGTGGAAGCCAGATTTCCCTGTGCGTTATTGTGTTGCCTGTTCTAACTGAAAGAATACCTTCATTCCTAAATAGATAAATTACAGCAAGAGAGAGTGTGATCAACCTCTAAAAATACGAAAAGCAAAGAAATGGACCCTCATGGGGAGTAAGAAGACTAATTGTATGTAAAAAAGTTACCAGCTGCCTAATAGCAAAATTTAATAGTAAAATTGCAAAGGACTCTTTTACACATCAATATGTGTTTAGTCATAAAACAAAACAGACCGGTATGTTTGCTGCCAGTACCAAGCACAATGTAGAAATATATGTTGTGTGACTCCACACTTCTAATCAATGGACTTAATCCACATAAAATAGGCTCTTAGATTCATGCTGCTTGAGTGTTACTCATGCTACTCAAGTGTTTGAGTCCCTTATCTTCAGCAGAAACCAATCAGTTCTACAAAAGCAAAAAGCAAGAAGTTCAACATGCCAAGAGTCCTAATAACTGTGCATTGCCCTATTCACTAGTAATAAGAGTATTTCCCAAACTTTGAATTTATACTGAAATACATATTTGCCCCAAAATGTGTTTAAGGATGTAAGTGTTTAAGGATGTAAGGATCCTAGTCAGTAAAAGAGACCATACCTCTGAATGACATTTTAAAAGGCAGATTTTAATTATTACTGCAGGGTAAATATAATTTATTGTTACCATTCACACTCTTAGAAGCCATTTCATTAAATTCCAGATATCAACAACAAAATGAATAACGATCCAATTAAATATAGTACAACACAACCACTCATTGGGGACTAAGTCTTGTGTGGCATAGAATACTGGAGAATAGAATAGGCAAAGGAATCCCTAATTGCTGCCACAATATCACAAGGACCTGTCATTTCATAACCATTGAGAAACGCAATAGTCTTTTGTGAAATGCATTAGGTAAATCACATAAAATATCTGTTCAATGCTTCATCTTTCAAAATTAGTTTCCTTACTTGTTTTAGGTTTAATATTTTCACACTGCTTTAATGCTGAAGGTGAGTGCCCAAAGAGAGAGAGCTTGAATATAGTTTCTAAATTAATTTAATGATGCATTTTTAGTTGAATTTACATTTTCATTTATGAGCATCCCTCCCTCTCAGTCTAAGAACCTCCAAATAAACAAAACCTTAAAATTTCAGTCTAACAAGGACATCTTTCAGCATGTATCTTCCCCTTCTTTTCGTATCTGGTCCTGCTAGATGTTCATATGTTTGCTTCCCCTTGCCATGCTAGTACCATCATAGGTGGATAGCAAAAGCTTTGCATAAACACAGGTCACATAATTTCTCCGTGTGGTGTTAATTTTGTTTGTTTGTTTGTTTGTTTGTGCACCTGAAACATGGCAGCATTCTTCACAGGTGGGTTAAAATTTGTGTTTGATCTTATTTTGTGTGAACTAACCTTTCCAGCATTCAGCTGGTATAAAAATGTGCTGAAGTAATAAAAACACATACTTTCCTCTAATCATTTGTGAAACAAAACAAAAGAAAATAAAAGAAAATCAGATCTGATGTGATCATGATATGGGTATATCACACAATTCAGTTTCACCTCAGTGAAACAGAGTACGCAGGAAAACAAAACAAAATAGCAACATTCTTTCATATGCAGATAGTGATATACAAATTTGAAAAATGAGGTATTTTTCAGTATCCTGGATGAGAAGGTATAAATTTGGGAAATCAAAAAGAAAAAAAAAGCCAATACAATTTTTGCATAGAACATATAGATTTCATTGCTGCATTAGTAATAATTATTACATAATTTTAATTGTTTTCTCTGATATAATGTGGCATTCTAAGCAATGCATTACCATTAATTCTTTGCATAATAGGGAAAGGCAGGTGTACAGTCTCCTGGCCATACAATTTTGCAGTTTTGCAATTTGATTGGTGAATATCTTTTTTCCTTTTTCTTTTTATACTTTTTTTTTTTTTTTTTTTTTTTTTTTTTTTAAATAGGAAACTATTTCTTTTAGCAATATGCCCTTCTAAGATACCTTGATTCTAGATCAGCTGTTGCAACCTGAATGCACTTACAGTGCAAGCTCTGTGAGAATTCTCTCTGGGTCTCTGGGAACGCCAGGTTGATTTGTGTTATTGGCATTTAGGAGAGCAGTAGGTTACTAGAAAAAGAGATTTTGAGACACAATCTCAAGTTGAAATCCATAGCTGTAGGGAGTGATACTTTGAACTGGATATTTTTCCTGCATTTTGGGACCTTTGAATTGTCATCAGTAGTCAGAATGTACATCCTCATAATATAATCCTAAAATGTTTCCACTAAGAAGGTGGAAAAACCCAATTTAGCTGAGTATTAAATTAAACAGTACAGCATTTTATTTTGATATTATTTACCAAAATAGTTTATTGGTTTTTTAAAATGAATGGTATTATTTCTGAATGGTATTATTTACCATTCGGTTTATTGGTTTATGACAATAAACTGAAAATACTAAGTGAAGGACACTTATCTATTTGACAAATCAGGTCACTAAGGAATTCTCTGAGGACTAAGCTGTTGAAAAGACTTAATTTTTGGTACAACTTTTTTTTTTCCATCGGGCTGCAACTACTCTGTCCCACTCAAGCTGCTCTACTTTTGGATCAGTTTACTCTGTTGAAAACCCATAGTAAAAATGTCAGGGTTCATATAGCTTATTGCTGTAGATGACCTTGTACTCTTTGCTCTTACATCACTTCTTTTAATTTCACCTTCCATTAATCATACCTATTACTTTCTAGTTACAATGCATCCATTACATTGCAGATTTCTTTTCCTTTCCTCTAAATCTTCCTGCTTTCCTGTTTCCCCTAGACCTTCTAATGTTTTCTTTCTTTTCCTTTTTTTTTTTTTCTTCTAACACCATTTGCTCTATTATTCGTATTTATCTTTTCTTATAGACTCTATTTGTAATGGAACATTTTGTTCAAATTTGTGAAAACTCAAGGAAGTTCAGGAAGTCACCTCAACATACAGCATTATTCTTGGCAATACCTGTGAAATATAAATTATATTTCATCTTGCCTTACCTCTATCCTGCGTATACTCCAATATGAAAGTCTTCCTTTTCAAAGTTGCCACACTTCCTGCTTAGTCTTTTGTTTCTAAACCTTTTTTATCCCCTCACCCTTTTACCCCTGAATGCTCATCCAGAATGGATTATTTTTAATATCTATGATTCTACAATTCCTTTATCATACCTTTTATTAACAGTATTTTTCCTAGGCATTTTAAAAGTAATAACAGTTGTTTTCTTCATATTTAAATTTTTCTTCCTCGTTTTGGTATTTCTAAATATCCAACATATGGTTAAATGACATAACCTCACATTTTACTTGCTTTTTTTGTAGTTGTTGCATCACTTACCTTTAGCTAAATAATTTTTAATTTTTGCTTATAATTTAATGGTTAACTCTCGCAGTATTTGTTTTCAATATTTTAATTAATATTACAATTACTTGAATTAAAACTGAACAAATAACCAAACTAAAATTACATATTTCTATTAGATTCCCAAGTATATTGTTAATGTTTCTTCATTAAGATGAAATTCTAGATATCAGATATCTAACAGTTCATCACATAAAGAAAAAAGTATGTGAGTTAAATACAGAGTTATAGAATATCCCAAGTTGGAAGGGACTCATAAGAATCATCAAGTCCAACTTCGAGATGCATACAGGATCACCTAAAAATCAGACTGTATGTCTGAGAGCACTGCCCAGATGCTCCTTAAACTCTGGTGGCTTGGAGCCATGACCACTGCCCTGGGGAGCCTGTTCCATGCCACTACCTTCTGGTGAAGAACAGCTAGAAGATCATAAATTTCTCTTTCTGATGTCAGAGTTCAAATAATGCCTTATCTGACCCAAATCCTATTTTTAGAAAAGATTTTCATCCACTCCAAATTTACCTCAAGGGTCTCAAAATCAGAAGACTCTGTAAGGCAATTATAAAATTGTGCTGTGAGTCCATTGTATAATACTCCTAAAATTTACATGATTTTGTTTTCATATTTAGGATGATTTGTTGTTATACTTATGGTAATTCCCCGTCAGCAATGTATAGCTATTTTCCCAGGCAACTTCCCTCTCCTAAAAACCAGTGGAATATTTGTGATTACACTGACATAAAAAACTACAGTACCAAGTAACTTATTCTCCATGCTGACATTTAAAAATCCCTTTTAATTTTGTTACTTGTACCTAGAAAAATGTTTTCTTCCTTCACATAGATGCTGTTTTAAAATTAATTTGAATATGTTCTTTAATGAATAATAAACAGACATTTTGCAGTTAAAAAAAAAAATAAAAATTACAATGTACCTCTGATGCACTGCTTAACCCAAGTGTTTCTTCCTTCTTTTCCTATAACTTTTAATTACCTTTTTCTTATTACCAAGTCTGGTTTCCCCCTGTTTCTACCTACCTTCAATTAAAATTACCTTATATAAAAACACTTCCACTCTACCTCATGTTTGATGATTTTCTTTCTTCTGATTCTCCCACATAACAGCTATTATTAATGATGTCTTTTTCAGCGGCACATTTCCTTGAGCTTTTAAAGTGGCTACTTTCTCAGCACCCTTCCTTAAGATGCTTTTATGTGGTTCAAATTCCATTGCTAACTATCACGCTATTTCTAACCTTCTATTTCTTGGAAAAGTTCTTGAAAATGTATTCTGTTCTTAACTTTCCAAACACCTTGTTAATAATAATCTCTTTGATTGTTTCCAAGTAGGGTAGATTTTCATCTCCTGCACAGTACAAAAATGTGATATTCTACTTATAAGAATTGAAGATCTCTTGAAATCTTACCTAGTGATCATAGTTCTTTCCCCTCCTCATTATTTTAGATGGCAGTATGACATTTGGCAATACTGAACTTAATATTTTATTACACTATTGCAGATCGTGAGATAGTATTTCTGATTCCCATCAATTTTACTTTAATGACAACAGTTTTCCCTCTAGTTTTTGTCTTTTTTTTTTTTCCTGTTGTCATTTATTCACTTTTTTTCTTCCACATATTTAATGTCTTAACCTTTTTTACTACAGTTACTGGTATTACAGTGTAATGGCAATGTCCCACTTTAACATTTGAATTCATAGTTGAAATACTGAACAACTCTCAACTGCACTTTTTTTTTTACTGAGGGCTACTTAAGGATTCTGAAGAAGCTTTCCCATTGATTTCAGAACTTAATTTTGTATAAGCTACTTTCATTTTTTTACTGTTAAGGAACAGTTTGTGTTCCTCAAAGCAAATGCTGCAAATTAACATACTCTACTTGCATGTCAGCTCACTTGCACACCTAATTAAATATTTCTCATGTGCATTACATATGATGACTACTTTGGTATATGTTTCAGAAATGTTTTCCAACTATCTGTGATTTATTTATAGGTATATCTGTGGCACTAATCATTGGAGTATTTGAGCACATGAAAATGATTAAAGATACATCAAAATTGCTTCTAGAAGGTACTGCTTTTCTTTCTCTCCTTTGAAGCTATTTCTTTACCATAATGTTCTGGAGGTTGATTCCTTCTGTGTTCAGTGTCATTACTCCATAGCTATTGGGAAATACTAGTTAATACAGATATACCATGTACTGAGCTTGAAAGTCATGTGAAAGAGGCTTCACTTGTTTGAGATGAGCTTTGTAGGAAGTTTGTTTCATATTTTTGGCCTGTCACTGATAAAGCCTTCCTTTCCATTGTCAGAAGATGAAAGCCAGGGATCTATCAGCCAAGTATCCCAAATGAGTGTAGCAATCACATTGGGAAATTGTGAAAGACTGTACTTGAGATAAGTGGGCTTCAGTCTTTCATATCTTTGATGATGGGGGATGGGCAAGAAACAGGACAAGATGTTCAAGAAACACAGCTTTAGAATAAAGAACTTTCTAGTTTCTCTTTATCCCCTCCTACACAGCCTTTCCATTCCATTTTGCTGTAAAATATTTTTCAATCAATGCACACAGGACTCGTTTTGACCATCATTCTTAGATATAATAATAAAAGTTATTTAACAAAATTAACAACTTTACAATTAAGTTCTCAAGTAAGAATTATGATGATAGCCATCTACCTTAAAGGGGATACCTTTGAGTACACTATCCTATGGAGAAAGTTAATTACAATGTAAGTAATTTCCACTTCAGGAAAACAAACAAACAAACAAACAACAACAACAAAATATCAGAGTAACTAGTAAACAAACTAACAAAATCCAGACTACTTCAAACTTCTCAATTTTTTCTATGTTTAAACCAAAATTAGTATGCCCCTTCTGGAAAACCACACACTAAAATTTAACATCAGGTATAGACCGCCTAGAGTTTCCAGTTTCCATAAAAAGTGGCAAAATTTTTTATTGTGAAATGAATCCGATTTGTACACATTTTTGCACCTCATTTAGAGAGAAGAAATCGGATCAATTTTTAGTCAATAATTTAGTCAATAGATCAATTTAGATCAATAGTTTGCTTGTGTGCATATTTATTTTATCTGACTGCAGAATTTACAAATGGACTGCAAAAAATATGTAAGTCCATGAATTGAATTTGAAATCCAAAATTCCTCAAGTGCCTTTAAAATTTTTCATGCTCCTATTTCCCCATGCAGTGAAGGAGGCACAAGAAAAAAGATAAGTAGTGAAGTTGGTCAAATACCGAGGCAGGTTTCTCTTAAGATTTCCTCCTTCATTTCAGTGACATGCTGCTGACAATAACACATGCCACATCTCACTGGACATATTTGCAGGACTCCATAGCTCTGTAGTTGTAATGAACAATCACAGTGCTAAAGCAGCAACAGTTGAGTAGATCTTTTCAACAGTAAATTACTTCAGAGACCTCAAAAAGCAATGTAGATTTCAGCAATAGACCATATGTGCAATATATTGATATAGAGACAGATAAGATACAGAGGATCTGTAGACTGAAGTCCAAAAACCACTTAAGCTCATGTTTATTTATTTTTGTTATCAATGTTTACATTGAAAAGAGCAACAAAATATTTTGTTCAAACACATGTATAATGAAGTTAATTGGAGTGAACTGTCATATTACATTTTTAAAGAGACAAAAATATTGTGCTTCAAGATGTTGGCTTTTATCCTCAAAGTTTGGACAACGTGAATAGAGAGTGATTTTACTTCTGAGTCTCCTCTTATTCACAGATATCCCAAGTCAAAATAATACTCTTTCTTTTATGAACAAAAACTTTCCTTATTATTACTCTAGAAGCATACAAACCCCATCACTAATATAACACAACTACACGTAAGAATGCACTGCGTTCTTGCACTAGTCTACTTCTTGCAGCTATACAAAAATAAATCAAAATTAATTGCAGTAAAAGTTCATTGAAAGGAATGTAGTATATCACTATCAATTTTGTATTATACATAAAATATGACAGACCCAAATATACTATTAGAATAATGAGTCTGTAATCTGAGCTAAAGCAGACACCTAAATGTTTAGAGTTTCATTTGGTTGATCATCCAAATTCTTCTTGCTAATGGTACTCTGATCTACAGTGGTTTAGAATACCAATTCGTAAAACCTATTAATAGTTCACAGCAACAAAGACAATTTTGAGTGGGGGGATTGTGGGGAAGGGAATTGAGAAGACATCCAGATAAGACTGGAATGTTTTCTGTTTGTGGGTCAGTTGTCATCTGCAGAACCTTTTGTGCCTTAATACAGCCACTCGGTCCTCTGGTTCTGTGTAAGCTGAACCAAGTGGCACTGACTATAGCAGTGACCAAAGTGGTTGTTCTGTGCCACCTCATTTCCTCCCCACTGGAAAAGCTCTTACTGGTTAATAAGGGGAGTAGAATATGAATCTGTGCTGGGAAGACACCTGTTACTGCAAAGCATGAGTAGGAGAGATGTGTCAGGTGTAAAACTGAAAAATTCTGAGTAAAGCCTGGAAAGAAGCTGGGAACTAGATGTTTTAGCAGAGCTCTAAAAACACCCAAAGAAAGTTCTTTTTGGAATCAAAAGTTTCAGGGTTTTTGTCAAGTGTTTAGTTGAAAAAAGATAAGTACTGTTTGTGGGAAGAAGGTGATAAAAAAAGACATTATGTTGAAGATGTTGATTATATCCCATTCATTAACTGGGAGAAAAAAAAATTGAAGAGGCAGGAATCCTGAAGTACAGAGATACTTGGGTTATACAATAAGATGTGTGAACAGTGAAGGAGAAAAAAAAAAAAAAAAAAAAAAAAAGAAACATATAAAATATTTTCTCTAAGAGCAGAAGTAATTTTTATTTGGATGAGAGCATTTGGTGATCTAGGATTTGGAATTTTTATGTTTATTTTAATTGTTTGTTGATTTATATAACAAGTAGGAAAACACATGATGGCTCACCAGGGCTTAATTAAAATTAATCACAATCAAAAAAGGAAAGTTTCTTTGTAAATAGATGCACACACACATAAACCATTACCTAGAAAAAAAAAAAAAAGATCATACTAATAGTGTATGAAATTTTCTATCATTCATCTGCTTGGAACATATATATTTAATTTACTTTTTTTTTTTCAGTAAAATAAACATACAAAAAATAGGGATTTCTGCTGAACAGTCACACTGAGAAATTATAAAATTCTATCTACCAAATACTGTCTGCATGAACAGCCTTCTGTTTTTTTATTGGATTTGCAGTAGCAGATACTACCTACACTTCAATGTGCTCAATTATCTGCTCTTAAGAGCAACACATTATTTTAATATGAACCTTT
The DNA here is from genome assembly GCF_019238085.1 of Lagopus leucura. Taxonomy (NCBI): domain Eukaryota; kingdom Metazoa; phylum Chordata; class Aves; order Galliformes; family Phasianidae; genus Lagopus; species Lagopus leucura. Next base: position 61,624,819 of record NW_024962263.1, on the reverse strand, counting down.
TACTGCAGTCAGCAAATCTTGTGGGTTTTTTTTTTTTTTGTTGTTTGTTTTGTTTAAATTGACATGCCATATGTTATTATAAAATATGAAAAGAAATGATTTGGTTTCTCAGAGTTAAGCAGAATCATTTTACTGTGGTTTAGCTCAAATGTAGAGCATATTTTCTTTTAGACAAGAGTAAAAAAATCTATGAGAAAATAGAGGAACCAATAAAATAAACAGATTAAAATATGAAATATGAACTAATGATCAATTGTTTAGTTTTACCATATTACATGATCCTGACTGCATAATAACCTACTGTTGGACTAGAAAATATTTTTTTACACAGTACTTGATTTACTGAGGTAAAACAAGTATCAAATAAATACATAAAAACAAATCTCCTTTCTATTCTGAATACAACTCTATGTGTTAGCCGAAATTGATTGTCAAGATTTGTGTTTAAAAACAATAACATCTGAAAATAAAGTGTAATCTTTAAGAGTCCTCATTGATTATGGTTTATTATGCAATTGTCTTAATGCTGAACTAGAGTAAATGGAAATTGCTCATTGCATTCTCACCATGAAATCAAGTCAAAAAATCTACTATACTATCAAGTGTAGTAACTGATTATAAGGTAAAAGAAACAAAATACTCTGCATGGGGGAAAAAAAAAAAAAAGGCAAATATTTTAAGCCACGTATCAATTGCAGTTACCTTAAAAATCAATAGAACATCCTTTCATTATTTTTTTTTTCCATTGAAAAACTGGGGAAAGATAGAAGTTCATTGTGAAAATAGTAGCTGAAGAAATATTACTGAATTATTGGTATGAAATTTAGTTTACGTATGTTCTTGCTGACTTCTTTCAAACTGAAAAAGTTATGGATATGAGCCATTATTAATAACATAGATATTTGAAACACTTTTTCTTTCAACTTTTTTGTGCAAGAAGGATTGGTAGTTCACAATATCTTGCTCAAGATGAGACATTCTGTGTGATCCATTTACTTGCTACTCTGGGGAGGAACTTTTTATAAGGGCATGTAATGATAAGATGAGACAAAATGGCTTTATATTGGAAGAGGGTAGATTTAGACTAGATATTAGGAAGAAACTCTTCACCACGATGGTGGTGTGACCCTGTAAAACGTTGTCCAGAGAAGTAGTGGATGCTTCCTCCCTGGAGGCATTCAAGACTAGGCTGTATGGGGTTTGACCAAACTGATCTAGTTGGAGATGTTCCTTCCAGTAGCAGGAGAGGTTGGAACTAGATGATCTTAAAGCTCTCTTTCACCGCTAAACCATTCTATGATTCTATGATAATGTTTTTTTTTTTTTTTTCTGCCCTTGTAAAATAGTAACAGAGAGGAAAAATCATTAGGAAGAGAAAACATAAAACAGATGTCATCTTCATGTAAAATAGAGAAATCCAAAATTTGTATGTAAGATACAATATTCAGGTATGCCTCCTTTGTTGCTTTTGTTTCAAGCTTTCTATTATAGTTCTTTACCAGTTTTGTGCAAAGAATCCACATGATTTATTCTCTTATAGAATTAAATTTTTGTAGTTACATATAAAATGTGTCAATAGGTTATTTGTCCATAATCTATCGATCATTTGGATAATAGTGATGTTTTACTAGAAGCAAACACATTTTCCAATAATAAACATTTAATTTTATTTCTACAATAAAACTGATCACTTCCTCAAAAGCTCCATAGGTTTGTTGAGCTTCTCTTACTCATGACTTTAATTTCAAGAGATCTCATAAGAATAAAATCTCCTAAGAATTTGTTGTTGATAGGGATTTGGTTTGTAGAGAACTTCAGATAAGTGCACACTGAGTGTTCCCATGCAGAGCATTCTGTTTAGGAAGCATTTTCATTTTAAGGATTATCTCACTACTGGGAACTCTGAGTTCGGTACAGTTATAATCGAATATAACCTATTTCTTCTGAAAGATTCCACCTCTCTGAAATATCCTTCTGAGATTTACATTACTGATTTCATCCACAGAGATTTATTTTTTTTACAGTTTAACTGAATGTTTATGAAAATGTTTCTTTTCACTGGAGAGAAGATTGTGAAGAAGTAGAATATCTAATGGTCTTATACGTCAATTTTTGTCCATTTGATTAGAAAGTGCATAGACATTGCTTGATTTTCCTGTTAATTTTCCTTACAATGAAGAGTACTGTGCACTGGAAACAGGTACTATGCATATCACTTTCTCTAATTCTGATTTTCCAGGTGCAGTCTAGCCTAGAAACTGCCACTGGTGTCCCGGAGTTTCAAACTCAAGTCTCAGCAGATTAAGCAAAATCATTTAGCACCAGTGTAGAGAGTCTCAGCAGAGCATCTTAACACTGTGCAGTAGTGAGAACAGAACGGTCCTTTCACTCATGGAGGTAACTTCTGATTTGGGAACTGATGAGCTGAGAAGTCTCTGTAGGTATATGTGGTGTCTTCTTTTCCTGATGACTGGCATTCCAGTAAATTCCATAAATGAGCAGAGTACCACATATTACTGAAGATAAGTGAATCAAGACACTGTTTTGGAGTGTTTTGCTGATGAAGGGAAATTGTATTTTATTATATTAACAAACTGAGCTGCCTATCCAAAGAAGTCTTAAGTAGAATTGAAAATGTTGCATGTAAGAATAACTTAAATTGGAAGGAGTCTTTTCTCATTTAGAAATAAAAAATATGTATTTATAATATTGATAAAAATGTCTGTCTGAAATACACACAACTTACCTGTTACCCAAAAAGTAATTTAAGTTTATGAAATTGGAAAATGACAATGGCAAAATAAAAAAGAAAGAAGATAAAGGAGATGAAAATCTTTCCATATTTAGGAAATTCTATCACTGTAAAACTTTTATTCATTGAATGAATTAGAATACTCTTTGTGGGTAAAAAGAAGACACTGACAAACATTTAAAGATTTTACATCATCTGACCAAAGTCTCAATTGTTTGACTTTCAGAAAGTGTCTAACTAAATGAGGATATAAATATTGGTTTCAAGACAATTGAAGCTTTTTTTTCCCTCTTGTTATACATCTGGAAACACTGGGAATCATATCATATTGTGCCATTTAAATCTCTAATGGTGTCTATGCATATGTTGCTGCACTTTAGCTTATTTTACATCATAATCATAAAGTGTCGTTGAACTCGTTCTTGATATTGTAATTCTAGCTGCTGGTCATTCAACCAGGGTTTGCAAAATACCATTCTTTTTCTATGACAAACTCTCACTTACCCATAGCATCTGCAGATATTATGTTGTCCTTCTTAAAAAATCACAGAATGGTTAAGGTTGGAAGTGATTTCTGGAGGTTACCTCATCTAACCCCCTGCTCTAGCAGGAACACTCAGAACTGCATGCACGTTACCCAGAAGCATACACAGGCAGCTTTTGAAGATCTCCAAGGAAAGAGACCCCAAATCTCCTTGGGGAGGAGCCTGTGCCAGTTGTCTTTGTAAATTGTACAGCAACTGAAAGCTTCCCGATGTTCTGATATAACCTCTTGTATTCCAGTTAGTGCCTATTGCCTCTATTTCTGTCACTAGGCATCAGTGAAAATAACATGGATCTGTCTTCTTTGCACCTTCTCTTGAGTTATTTGAGGCATTATCAGCATGAGCCCTCGAAAAATATTTGAACTTCTACTGGACATATTGTTTAGCCATTCGATCAGTAAATACAATGAAAGATATAAATGAAAATGAAATGACAGGCCTAATTCTCTTTGATGGTATTTTATTATGTTCTAAGCATAGATGCAATATCATTGCACATCTTAATCAGAACAAAAAGCACCTTAAAAAGTTACACTGCTTCCCTAAATAAAATTTTGCTAGATTCACTAGAGTTGTTTTCTGTAGATGAAATTCAGCTTAGGTTTTTCCTGTGGTGCTTATTAGTTTGACTAGTTTTGCAGTAGAACTGCTCTGACTTTCAAAGTCTGCCAGGAGAGAATTAAGTAGACTCTACCACTACTCTGTTCTCAGATATTTCATATGGAACGAAGAGCCAGAACAAGTTCAAATGTCCATAAAATATTATGATCAATTTTTATTTTTCTCAACAGACCCCATCCTGATTCATTGCATAAGACAGTCTCAAGGAATCTGTTTAACGACTCTTTTTACACCTACTGTTGATTACTCACCTGACAAAAGTCAAACCAACACTAAATACAAAATCATTAATTTTGCCACAGACTTTTCTATGATGTTGATCACCACAGAACTGAAATACCGTGCATTATATTTGCAATTACCTTCACAGCATATCAGAAAGGCAATGGAAACTCTGCTTTGCTCATTTTGAAACAAACTGTCAAATACATAGAAGGAGAAACAATGAATTAATCCACTAAATTTAGGAGCTGTTCCTGACATTGAACTTTTGGCATTCTCTGCCTTTTTTCTAAATTTCATTTTTTTTAAGTGCTGTGCACTCAGAATACAGTTTCTACTAAAATCAGCTGCAGATGAAAGCTCTTAGTTCTTCTGAAATAAGACAAGTTTCTCAGATTGGATAAATGTTTTCAGGAACTAATCAGAAAAACATAATTATTTTGTATTGAGCCAAATTCTACAGGGTGACCTTAATACTAAAACCTTTTTTTTCTTTCAATAGTGTGACCATCTTTCTTGTTCTCACTTTTTGCAGTAAATAACACAGATATTTAAATCTATGGAAAATAAGATGCACATTATTACGTTATAAGTTCTGTCTAGATGTGTCTGATCCAGATCTGCCTGAAATGGAAACAAAAACAGCAGTAACATTAGAAGTTTTCTATTTCCAACTCATCATCTATTTTAACATGACACTTCATCAGTATTGATACATTTGATTTATTAAACCCTTACTAATATTTCATTTTCCTAATATGTGAGGAGGAAAAACATTGTTACAAAATCACAATGACAAGTAACGTGATTTGATCATGTATACTTTTAGTTTAAAGAAACTATGTTCTAGAATCACTTAAAGAAGTTCTCGATTTCTTAAAGTCTGCTAGATTACTTTACTATTTTCACTGATGAATTTCTCAAGCTTCCACTGAATATAAGCAAAGATCATCAACAAAAAATCTTTATCTGAAGAAAAAAATTGCATGTGTGCATAAAAATTAATTTCTGACCTTTTCAGTGATCCATTTCTGTCCATAAGTATATGATCTTATAAACCTCATTTTTACAATATAACAAGAGATGTTGTCATTGGTTGTAAATTAATCTGCCCTTTAAAAATAAAATAAAATAAAATAAATTGGTTGCAATTTCTATATCTTATACATTGTAAGCATTGTAAGTTTTCAAGAAGTAAAATGGCATATAACCGATGAGCTGTGCAATCATATTTTTCATAACATTATATTTACCACAACTTATTTATCACTGTTTTACTACTGCATAGAATATCATGCTGTAATGCATGATAAAGTGACAGAACTGAGACATAAGCTCATCTATGCAGTGCTTTTTTTTCCTAATATGCATATTACCAGTACTGTACTAATTCCCATATGATACTAAAATTATATGATGAAAGTCGTTGGAAATTTCAAGCAGCACTGATAATGTTTCAAAGATGTTCTCAACAGCACATTCCTTTTAGTCTAGTAATAACGGGTCGGGAAGTATAATCTGACACATCAAGAATCTTCATGAAAGCCAAATCATGAACATAATGTCTTAAACAGTTAGCTCTGGCACTTAACCATAGATATCAAGTTTGAATTTTATGCATGAGCACCTTTTTTTTTCTTTCTTTCTTTTTTTTTTTAATACACTTGATGGAGCCCCCCGGTCACTAGTCTATAGAATCAGTGCTGTTTAAGTGGAATTAATTCACTTTATTCAGCTTCTTTTCTTCTCTGAACTATGTAGAAAATGTCAGCTTTCTGAGAGACTTGCATGATATTGAAGAGCTAACTTAAAGGATATAAATTTCAAAATAATAACAGAATCTTATGTTAAATGAACATCATCGTCTACAGGTAATTTCATCCAGTCCTTTGATAGAAGCAGGTTCTACCCGTTCCAGTGTTTGATCAAATTCAAGGTAACCATTTTCCCCCATACCAGGCCAGAATTTCCTATGTTTCGTCTTGTGTCCATCTTCTCCTTTTACCGGTACTCTGCACCTCTGAGAATCAGGCAGTTTTCATTGATCCCTCCATTAGGAAGTTTTAGCAGATATCTTCTCTTTGGAGGCTGAACCAGCCCAGCTCTCTCATTTAATCAACAAATAGTCCAGATGCAAATGGCTTTCATAAGTCACTTGTTCATTACATCTCCGTTCTGTTTTAGCTCATACTAATACAAATGCTATTAATCACATAATTTTGTTGTCCTTCTTAGGGTGCTGATATTTTCTGGGATATAAAGCTTTGTTTGTTTTCAGAGTAGCTCATATTGTGCTATGTCTTAGATTTGTAATGAAAACAGTGTTTACATCATTGTTTTAAACACTGTTTTAGTGTTTTAGTGGTAAAGCAGTGCTCACATGGAGTCACGAACTTTTCTGCCTCTCATGGTGTTGTGCCAGTGACGAGGCTGGGGTGCACAAGGAACTGGGAAGAAACATAGCCAGGACAGGTGACCCCAGTTGATCAAAGGAATATTCCACATGTGATGTTGCACTAAGGAATAAAAGATGAAGGGGATCTTTACAACGGCTGCTGTTGCTCAGAGTCTGGGTGAGTATTGGTCAGCTTCTGGTGAGCAATTGGGTTTTGCATCACTTATTTGTCTTGAATTTATTTCTCTTCCTATCCCACTTCCCCTTTCTACCTTCTACTCCTCATACTTCCTTAATATATTATTATTATTTTTTTTAATTTCCACCCATTACTTTTCTCGTTTTTACATTCCCAGTTCTCTCCCTCATCCATTGATAAGTCTAAGTGGCTGTGTGGGGCTGAGTTTCCTAAGGGTTTAGAATGCAATAGTTTGCAATAACCTAAATTGAAGCTTGTAAAGTAAATGTAACCAATTTATTTAGAGCAACTCCATCAGAAGAAGTTTACTAGTAGAGTTTTCTTTGACATTTCTATGTCTATATCCAATTTTGTCTTGTTCTCTAAACACAAATATTGCTTATCCAGGTACAAGACATGTCTGGTTGCAGCACAGACACAAGTCCAGTGGAGAAACAGTCAGGAGAAATGGTGGTTGACTTGGTTCTAGCCTTCTGAAAAATGGAGAGATGCATCCTTCACACCCTTCAGGATGAAAATATAATTCAGAGAAATAAATGCTTCTTACTCAGCAGCATCAGCATAGAAAATTTGCATGCATAGACTGTCTATTCACTGTAGAGTATTCATAAGCTCTTCAGAATTCTATTGTATTGTAATCTGTAATTGTAAAGGTTTTCATATGCCTACATAGAAACAATGATCACTATCTGTATTTTGGTGCATTTTTTGAGCTGGCATACAATGAATATCGTCTAGATATTCATATAACATTCTTCCTTAATATTAATTTAATAACTGAATACGTGCAGTGATCGAAAGTCTTTTAGGATGCATAAGAACAAAATCAAAAGATAGTTAATTTGTGAGATGTTTCTTCATTAGTTTTCCAGGAAAAAAGAAAAAGATTTAATTAATACCTTTTTTATAATGTATAAACAAAACCACAGACTGTTAGACCTTTTGTGATCTTCTGGCAGCGAGACACAAATAAGCCACATGAACAACAATCGCACATCACCAGTTGGGCTAAAAAAGACTTCTTATGTCTAAAAGACTAAAATTTCTTATGTTTATGTGGCAGTGCTGTGTAATATGCCTTGTTGCTTGGCTCCTTTAAAGTAATTCTGGAATTGGTATTAAGGTATTATTTCTCTCAGGGTAATGGGTGAAGTCACAGAATGAATTCCAGTTTCTGATTCAGTATTTCTCCTAAGTAAATATTTGGAATTTTTCTCAACAAAAATATACACGTTTTCTTGATCACCTAGTAACTGATGTCCTGCTCTTGCTGTAAAAGCAGCAATGACAGTTTGGTATGGCTGAAGAACTACCTGAATTCAAGTGAAATTGGGCATATGCATTAACTGAATACATGGCTAGATTAAAATCTCATTTTTAATTAAGAGCAGAGCTTGATTTTTTGCTGTTGTTGTACAAATACACTTTATACCTCTTGCAGTTAGCAGAAATACAATCATATTTTGTTTTATTTTGAAATGCTTGCAGTGGTTTACCAAGAGAAATCCTGCCTAGTTCTAAGCACGAAGCTTAGGTATTTGATGGTAAAGCCAGATTTTGATCTCTTAACTGCTTTATAGTCCAGTTTTAAAATCTAGTTCAGAGATTATTATGTAACTATATACAAGAAGCAATAATGTCAGCATGCCATAACAAGTCACCATGGCTCAATTTCAAATACTGCTGTGCATTTAGTAGCTTCCTGCCAGCCTTGTATTTTTGTCCCAGCAATGATTGTATTCTGGAGCACAAATTAGCAGCATATTATTGATAGTTCAAATATTCAAAGAAAAAAACCTGTTCACATTGCATGAGTAGAACTTTCTTTTCTCTGGAAAATGTACTGCCGTGTCTAAAAATCACTCCCACTATTTTTTTTTTTTTTATTATCATGGATCCAACTCTACTGATGTTTAGTTCATCATTTTTCCTTCGCTGCTTCCTGACACTTTCATGTCAGGCTGTATTCTCATAAAATAGGATTTTTGATTAAGGATATCTAACTGCATGTGGAAAAAATTCAGGTAGCAGAAATGATACTGGTTCCTCATTTTTATTTATTTATATAAATCTATTTTTAATATTAACATAAGATGTTTTAAAGGACAAATTATAAGAAAAATTAAATGCAACCTTAATGTTAAAATTGTTCAGAAATATTTTCAAAGAATGGGAATAAACAAGGTTCTTTGTAGGCATTTCCACCTCAAAGGGAAAAAGACTAGAAATTTTACTTTTTGCAGTATTCCTACTTTAACTATAATTTGATGTTTGACTATGACACATGTAAAAATAACTTCAGTGTTTTATTAAAGTTTCAGTAGTATTTGCTTTTATATATTGAAAAATAATCAACAGAAATTATACTCCTCTGGCACAAAGAGGATATTATTGTGGACAAAATTTATTACATGTATTATAAAACCAACCAAAAGACTGTATGAAACATCTTGAAAGTTAAACTCTGAAGGGAACAATAAGTCTAACTATTCCTCATATTTGAATTTCACTAGTTTTGCGTAAAGTATCCTAGGAGAATTCAGAAGCTTCAGATTGTTTAGCATTTTCAATTGTTATCCACAAACTCACAAAAATGAGGATGTAGTTGATTTGATCCAGGCTGGATACAAATTACAAAATACGAAAATGTTTAGTTCTCTTTTCTATGTTCACTTAAAAATGTCTAGCATGCTACACTTCTACGTGATTTCACCTTTTCTTAACCATGCAAAAGCTATAGTGTTTCAAAGCTACAGATTAGCGATGGAGGCAGCTTATTCCTTTTGGTTATCTACAGCACCATCTTTGTGTCTTGAGGCATAAAAGAATATTATCTGTGTGACAGTTATGGCTAAAGCCATCTATACTGTTCATGCTATCAGCACTCAAAAAGCTCAGAATAGAAATCGTTCAGTTTAAGACATCTTCTCTAGCTTCATTAAAAGCTTAAGATCATGAGGTACTGCAAGTTATGACTGAGGTTATATGAAAATTTCAGTAAATCTACAATGAGGAAAGGTATATATGCAGGTGGGGTGGTTAGAATAGAATTGCTAATATTTTGCAAAGGCAGTTGACCATAAGCAAGACAACCCATAAATCTGCTTTCCTTCTTTACTTAATTTTCATCACAAATAATGTGCCACTCTGATTGCATGAAATCATCAGGAGTGTCTTCAATTACTGTGTGCAGCCTCTGATCAAAATGACTTCCTCTATTCTCAATCTGGGGGATGATGGGGAAGAAAATGGGAGGAGGGGGGAGAGAAACGCACAGCTAGTTATGTATTACAAACGTCAGGTTACTGTGAAAGTGTATGTATTCATATTTAATATTTTCTAAGCTGGAGTTGTGATTGTAATAATGGCTCATTCATATCTGCATTTCATTTAAATGCACTGTTTTGACTCAGTGAACATTTGTCAAAGATATTATAGCTAAACTTTTTCACATGACCACTGAAGTAATGACAGCATTACATTACCAGAAAACTGCATGACTTGCTGATACTTCCATTTTCCTCAGCAGCTTATGAAATAATCAAAATGTGTGCATGAAATGGCGGCCTGCTCTGAATTTATTTTAATACAGATAGGCTTATACAGAGAAATGAAGAAGAGTGTAGGACCTCAGACACAAGAGACAATGACTACGCACAAAGCTGAATTTTACTAGCAGGAAAGATGGATATATGGGTATTAGACTTTTCATAGCTATAGGAAGGATAATCTTTCAATCAGATTAATGAGAAAATATATTGCATGGGCCCTACAGCACTTTTTGCTTTCCAGGCTAATACGTGATTTAAATCCCAAAAGTACATTTTCAGCATTACAATATCCTTTGATAATAATGTCGCTTGCACAAAGACAGATAAAAATAAAACAGTCCCCCTTGATTTCCCATTTTAGATTTGAAGTATATTTTCTGTTCTTTGCCCGCAATGAAGTGAATTCTATTGAGAAGAGTCACATTTAATAAGACAAAGAGAATTTTCTAATTATGCTACCTGTCAAGATTGGAATCTATGGGATTGCAACTGCAATTGAAGAAACAGAGGAAGCAATTGCATATAGTCCAGTTTACTTTGGTGTATGATTACTATTTGCACTTAGATATTGCTAAATGTAAATCAAGCACACACATACAAGCATGATGTGAGGTAAACACCAAAAGGCAAGTCCCAGAAAGGATCGTGTAGTCCTCATTTCAATTTTCTGTATGCAATTTCTCAAGCTTTCCTAATTTATCTATAGAAAAATAGTAGGAACCTGTGAAAATGAAACACTTCTAAAATACTCTGAGTAGCACAAATATACAACAGACCAAATGATAAACATAATTAAAGCACAAACTACTTATGGAATAAGAATGAATACATATAATTATGCTAGATTAAACATTTATGCATCTTCCTCAAGGAAAGCGAGTACTGTAACAGTAAAGAAAAACAAAAGCCAATTAAAATTAATTCACTAGGACAAAATGTTTCTCTCCATAGAATTTTCTTATTGTTTTTACATAGTTCATTTTAGAAACATAGAAAACATTAAAGAAAACCGTGCTCCCATAAATGGAGCCCTGAAAGTTATAATATGCTGTCCTGTCAGGGTCTCTGGGGAACTGTTCAATGTGCCCCATCAGACATTACTCTTATTTGCTGCATTGCAATCTTGGAAACACTATGGCACATTAGACAAGGAAAATAAATACTGTGTTCTTGATGGTTTCCTTCATATTACAAGTTTACACATTTCTGTGGCATACAATCAATTATTATAAATACTTTATACAAATAATAAAGTAGCTTCACAGTAGCATCATTACATTTTTTAATTTAGTCTTCTTATTAAAACAACGATTAAAATGACACTGCAGATTATGAAAAAGAGTACAATAGTTCACACAATATAAGCCTCCAACAAGCCATATATTGTTGCTTGTTAATGTGAGTGTACTTATATATACCTATGTGTATTATTAGTATGTATATGTGTGTGTATGCATTTAAATATGTATATATTTATATATACAAAACATCCTAATGCAAAATATTCTTCATTTGGTACTGAAACATAATTGAAACCTATTTTATCCCATTTTGGCTTGTGAAATTTCAAGCTGACTTGTTTATTTCTATTTAGCTTCTTCTGTTGTCTTCATTCAAAGAGAGGAAGAAAGATGGATATATCTGTCTATTTTCCTTAAAAACATTTAAGCTTTGTAGATATTTTTTAATAACTCTCAAGTGGTGCCTTTTCAAGCACTGCTATCAAATATCTTATTACTAAGCTACAGCTTTAAACATTTACAGTAGGAAGTCTACTAAAAATTCATAAATTATTTGAGCATTCTAGTCTGGCTCAGATTTCTGAATGCATAACTATGCAGCATATTCAATTCCAGACCAAATATTTGGTGTCATCATCCACCCACATGACAAGAGCAAAGCATAAAATTCATAGGACTGCAATCTCCTTTCATATCCATACTGTAGAATCTTAAAGATTTTGAATTATAGATATGCCAGACAAGACTGCCAGCAGTCTCAGTGATCTGCTCAGATTCTTCCACTCTCCAAGTGGTACCATTTCCACATCTCCCATACATATATGTTTCCCAAACAGTAGATGATGTGACCAAAAGTAGATTAATTCAGCTAAATACATTCTCTGGGCCAAAAGTTTCAAAAGCAAGCACATTAAATTACAGCAGGAAAATTACACTGACCCTGTGATCTTGAGGTAGGATATATCTTTTCCAGTTTCAACGTTGTTCGTTCAAAGGATCTTAGGAGGTTTGTATACTGAGCTTTTTCCCTCTGTGACTTTTGAAGTTTCCCCTCCTTCATGCAGAGATCAGAGAGATTTTTGTACCTTGCTGTACAAAAACACCCGTGAAGTGACCTTAAAAAGAAACATTGAGAGCAGGGTTGCACAGGCTTAGAGCTTCACAGAAGTATGAGAGAAAGAACGCTTCCCCAGTCACAGTTACCCATGGAAGAGGTTCTGTTTTTCTTTTTCTTTTCTTTCTTTGTATTCCTGATGATCACTTGATTTCTGTGGCAGACATGCCCATGTATTTCTATTCAACAGACAGACAAGTCATTCACTTTCCTCGGTATTTATGAGACTACCTTTAAGGCAGACTGGGAACAGATACTTGTATCATCTGCAACACCACAAAAAAGTAGAATGAAATCACTTATTCAATGAACTGCTGCTTTTCTCATGAGAATTTCCTTCTGGGATTCCACGAAAGATCTAAAAGTTTTAAATGGTCAAAATTTGACCAAGATTATCAATCCATATACAACTTCTGCATAACTGCAGGCCAACAGTTTTCACAGGTACAGCTTACAATTCCTAGCTCTTCTCTTTTAATTATGTGTTAATGTATGGATTTTTTTTGCTGTTTTTATTTTGTTTTGGTTTTCAACACAATTTTTACCTCAAATTCACAATTTACTGTGGACATATAACTCCTCCTTTTGCATTTAACAAAGGAACATTTTGACAAGCAGCTTTGAAGATCTTTTCCTAATATGGAGATCTGCTATATCGCGACTCATACAATTTCCTTCACAACACATGTTGGTACAATTCAAGACAAATGACAGTCAGTGAAAGTTCACATTCTTTTATGGGCCAGTGCTTGATGATGTTACTGGACACACGTGGTTATGGGGTGCAGGTCCATCCTATGTTCCATCAGTCCCATGTAGACCATCACCAGGTGTTGCACATGATCTGACAGTAACACTGCAATGCTCTGATGACATTTTGTTCCTTCCGGTGATCCTGAAGGCTTAAAGACTCAAAGGGAGTAATACAGATGTTTCGGGGGTACCAGGAGGGGAAGGTCTGCTCTCCAGGGCAACGTACAGGCTGTATTTCTATCCTGAGTCAACACTTCAGCTTGTACTGGGGCACGTCCCGGCCGCCTGTACCTGGCCGGATGTCTGCAGCTGCATAATGATACATCAGGCACCAAAGGAGGTGTCCTGATCTGCCACAGGGACATGATGGGGGTCCCTTTAGCAACGAAGATTGGAGCGTTGATCACAATATCAGTAGGCCGTGTACCTATTACTGGAGGGACTACTGAGCCTCCCACCTCCAATAATCTCCCCCAAGATGCAAGTAGACCATACCACTTTGGTCCTACCTGCACCTTCCAAGGCCATTTTATGCTATAGAAAGGACATGATGTAAATTTTAGTATATTTAGCCTGCCTGGCTCACTAAGTGTATAATCAATGAATATACAGATGTTTTAATTATGAAATATAAGAGAGTTTGGCTAGAGATAGATAGAGTGCTTACCCTTGTCCTGGGCTCACTGTAAAACTCTACAAGAGGGATCTCCAGAAAGAGATCCTTCCCCACTCATAGTCAGATCTTAAATGGGTCTAGGAGAGGGGGAGCCAGGCTCCACCCCTTCCATCAGCACAAGTGAATTGCCTGTGCTCCCAGGGCTGACTTATTGCTTGCCTCAGGTGATCAATCAGAGGTTCAGGCTGTGATTCAGCAGTTCCCATACACCCATACATTTTTCCTATATCTGTTTGTTAAATTTGCACAGCATTTTAGGAATTGTTATGATGAAAGACTATAAAAACACCAGGTGCTCTTAAAAACTAGACATGAAAAAGGAAAAAAAGAGAAACTGGGGCAGATCCCATATTTTTAACCATGCATATAGAGAGATCATTGAGCAGATCACCTCTAACTTTGCCTTTGAGGCCTTATGTTCTGAATGTATTCGGGATTCTCTCCTTTGGAAGATATGGTGCTGTCTGCATAGCACACATTTTCTTCCTGCTCTATATCGATCCTATCTGCCTTTATATACCCTGATAGGCTGGTGACACTGCTCAGATGGCTAAAGAGTCGCTGTAAGAGTCATCAGAGTAAATGTAACACTCTTATCTCAGCCCATTTGTTGCCTCAGGCCTCTGTCTCATAGTTGTAGAGTACGTACTTTTAATTCTCCCTTCATTGGCCAAAAAGCTCTGCAGAGGAAAAGGATCTAGGGGTATTAGTCAACAGCCAGCTGAACATGAGTTAGCAGTGTGCCCAGGTGGCCAAGAAGGCCAATGGCATCCTGGCTTGTATCAGAAATAGAGTAGCCAGCAGGACCAGGGATGTGATTGTCCCTCTGTACTTGGCACTGGTAAGCCACACCTCAAGTGCTGTGTTCAGTTTTGGACCCCTCTTTACAAGAAAGACACTGAGGCCCTAGAGTGTGTCAAGAGAAGGGCAACAGAGCTCTGAAGGGTATGGAGCATGTCTTATAGGAAGCAGATGAGGGAACTGGCATTCCTTAGTCTGGAGGAGGCTCAGAGGAGACCTTATTGCTCTTTACAACTTCCAGAAAGGAGGTTGTAGTGAGAGCATTGGCTTCTTTTCCTAGGTAACTATTAATGGGGCAGGATATAAAGGTCTCAAGTTTTGCCAGGGGAGGTTGAGGTTGGATTTTAGCAAAAATTTCCTCCCAGAAAGAGTGGTAATGCACTGGAACAGGCTGCCCAGGGAATTGGTGAAGTCACTGTTCCTGGAAGTGTTTCAAGAAACAAGTGGATGAGTTATGCAGTTTTGTGAGCATAGTGGTGGTGAGTTCTTGGTTGGATGAGATGAGATGATCTTAATGGTCTTTTCCAACCTTAATTATTCTACGATTCTGTGATTCAGCAGGCCAAACCAAAGTTAGTGGTGTTTCCTATTCCCTTATAGAAATAAAAAAAATATTTTAAAAGTTTAGAATGATCCTTTCCACTATGGCTCCAGAGATGTGAGGGGATGAAGTGTGCTGACTTTGAACCATCTATTTTACAAAACTCTCTGCTTGCTGAATCCTCTATATCTGCACCATGATATCTTGTCCAGTCTGAAGACTTTAGGGTCTATCTCTGATCCTAGTGGGAAAGAGCACTTTGAACAGTACAAGACTGATCTCTTGAGCTTCTTTATTCTTGTGAGGGAAGTGGAACTACACTCAAAAATAACAGTTGAGAGCTTCAAGCAAAAGTCTGTTCTAGGAAAGAGACCTCAGTAATGCAACAAAATGTTTTTGATTCACACACAAAACAGTAACAACCTTAGCCAAACACACTTCTGTCAGTGGAGAAAGTACTGCCACACCAGTCTCTCCCTGGCTTGTTTTCTATCCTTCCTCTAGAGGAATTCTGTATTATAATCTTTTCTGACAGATGTGATTGAAATCTTATACTTTACTAATACTTGTATTAGTGATATTTTTTTTGTTCTTACTTCAGAGACGTCACTACTGGTTTCCAGGGTTTTTTGGAAATTCAGGAGTTCCAGCAGAATAGCAGAATGTAACATCAAATTTCTTATGGAACTGAGAGTTATGAAAAAACTAGATATTCAAATACAAGTAGAGAAATAAACAGATGGGTAAATAAACAACAACAACAACAACAAACAAACCCTGAAGGAAAAAGTACATTTATCTTATGTTCATTATTTAATTCATTCTTTTACAAGGAAAAGATACTCTTCCATCTGTGCTGTGACCTTCTTCCATGACAATTAACATGTGAATTAATTATTTACTCTATATCTTATTGGTTACTCTGGAGCCAAGCCTTTGGCATTCCTGTTGAGAACATTTTAGAAGGTAAGGATATTCCACTTTTCTCAAAAGACGTTGTGAAATCAGATATGGCAAAATGATGTCTTCTTTCTAAGTAATAAATTAATGGACATTCATAAAACCTAAATACATTGTTTAAGTTCTTAAGCGCATTTAATTTCCAGGGATAAAATAATTTCTTAATAGGATTTTCAAAGGTGAAATTTTAAACTTCTAGAAAGATATGAGCTTCAGTTCTGGTCTACACTGGTATTTGTTGCAAACAAATTAGGAGCAGTACGTGGCTACTTTTAAATGAGGGCTAAACATTTTTCAAAAGCATTAATAAAAAATGAATGGTTGAAATCTTTCAAGAAGCAAACCACGTCCTCCTCTCTTCCCTCCCACCCCCACACTCCAGTATTCTTCTAGCACTTCATAAAACAACGATGTAACAAGTCCTTCTTGACAACAAAACTGCTTTTGTGAAGAAACACATTCATTTGCAATCATAATGAGCTGAAATTGCTGACTCTGAAAGTGTGTGAGGTGCTGTGCATCCTTACCAAGAATTTAAAGCAGCAAGAAACGAGTCTTTCTATAGCAGCAACTAATTGGTTTATTGCCCTGACGAGCTAGTGACAAGAAAAGCAGTTGGTAGCATTGCTTTCATCACAGGTTATTCTAAGAAACAACTAATTTAAACCTCCTCAAGCAAAGACCGAACCTGCTCCACGTGGGAGCATATCTCCAGAGGGTTCATTAAGTTACTGGCAGTATAAATTTTGGAAGCAACAACTAAACACTACATCTCTGTTCTAGTCTTTTCTATATAATCATCAGAAGATCTATAGGTACAACGAATTTTGAAAAAGGAAAAAATTGAAACAGCCTCAAATACAAAAATACAGAAAATACGGGATACTCTTCAGCACTGCTGTTATGTTTAAATGCATAACTGGGAAAATATTGTTTCCTGTAATATCTTTAGAATGTTTCCTTTAAAGTTTCAGAAAAATGATGCAATTCTTCTACAAGGGAATAAATAGTCACACAGAAACTCAGAATCATAGGGGTTGGAAGGGACTTCTGAAGATCATCTTGTCCACCCACCCTGTCAGAGCAGGTTCCCAACAGTAGGTCACACAGGAAACCATCCAGGTGGATTTTTGAGCATCTCCAGAGGAGACTCCACAAGCTGTTCCAGTGTTCTGTCACCCTCACAATAAATAAGTTCTTTCTCAGGTTCAGATGAATGCCCTCTTGTTGCCCCTTGTGACCGAGCACCACTGAAAACTGCCCTGCTCCATCCTCCTGACAATTGCCCTTTAGATACTTAAAAACATTGGTAAGAGCCCATCAAAAAAAAAGGAGGCAACGTTGCTGCCAGTAAACAGTAGGGAATTTGCAAGTTTCTGTCATACATTTTTTATAGTTAATCCTATGGCCTTTAAAAGTCCTTTTGGCCTTCAACCTCTATTAAATCAGAGAAAAGAGTATTCTGTTTTCTACAGAATGGAAATATATACATGATGGGCTTTGTGACTGTCCTCTAATCTTTGGCCTACAAAAAAACTTCATGAGTGATCTATGGGTTGTTTTGTTTCCAAAATGTTGGTGTATTCCTTTCTGACTTCAATTTGCATGGCTTCATTTCTTCCTAACATTGCTTTGTGATTTTTTGGTTCTAGTGAACTCCCTCAAATAGCAAATCTTAGCCAGAATTGCAATTTTGGGCCTTTTACAATAAAAGCTCCCAAGCATTTGCAGCTTTTAGGTGGTTTCTATCCAAACCCATAAATTAGATGTTATACTCAATCCAGATTTATGAATCTGTGGTTTACAATGACACTTGAAACCAGGAAAATGTATCTGTTTCTGAGCTTTACTTCTAAAGTTTTCTACAGCTCCCTATAATACTGTTGACAGCTATTTAGATATCACTGGATTTAAATGTTTGCTTTAGAAAATCACATTGGGAGAATTTTGGTTTGTAAATGAAAGCTATTTCAGAGCTCTGTCCTATTTTACTAAAGTTCAAAAGGGAAAGGGATAAATTGTTCTAGTTTTAAGCCATTTCAACAGCTAATGGAACAGTACAAATGGAAAAGGCCTGTGTTCCTGGAGCAGAAGGGTCTGAGTTACGTTCTTAGTATAGCCTGTGTGCAGATTACATGACAGCTATGGCATCTGCATTTACACAGTCACAAATCATTTATGAGACTGACAGTCATGCCACAGTTTGTGGTTTTCTCTGCCACCAACTGAACTAAAATATCTCAAAGGGGAAGGTTAAAGCACCGTACTACTGTACTTGGCATCCATTTGAATATTGAATAGTCTCTTTTGTACATAAAATCTGCCAAACCAAAGTACAGTAGAGCAGAAAACTTTTTCTGAGGTTGAATCCTATAAATGCGCTAGTCTCTGTATTACTTGCCACTGATCTCTGTTACTAGAAATAAGAGAAAAAATGATCTCTTCTAAGTGTGCATTTCTCCATTTTACTGTGAATGAGGGAAACGTAGAACTGCAAGGTGATACAATGATACAGAGCTGTCTTCTTTCCCTTCCTAGATAGTCAAACAACTGAACATGTACAATGAAGGTGAGTGCAATGAGGGTACAGTGAATTCTGGTCCTCTGCTTTTCTCTGGGAAATGAGGTGTCCTTCCACACTAAAAGACATCATTTACCTTCAGCTGAGAGAAGGAAAAAGGAGTGCTTTACGGAAACAATAAGTCAGTAATGATGTCTCAGTTATTTCTTTCTCCTTCTCTTCCGACTTTCAGGAAGTCCCTAGGAGGTAAGAGACTAAGAGAGGTAAGACTCCTTCTGGAGTCGGAGTGCTGAGAACTTCCATTGAGTTATGAATTGGCAGTGGCTTCAAGTAACATTCTAAGGCCTTTATTTCTTCAGGCAATTTCTCAGGAGGTTTTACAGCTTCACTCTTCAGTGAATTTCACAAACAAAACAGGGTGAGTCGTTTCTATATATATTAAAAATGATAACATAAAATTCTATTCTTTCAGATTTATACCTTCAATTAAAAGTTATATTGTTTTCCACAATTATCATGTTATGGAAAAACGTACCCTGTATTTTTAAGAGTATCTCTAATAGTTCAAAGAGAAATCTTCCTTATCTCTGTTTTTACCATTGTAAAGTGTCTTTAATGAAAAGTCAGTCTATAAATTCCCACATTCTTTCTCCTTCCTGTAGTCAGTTGAACAAATTTTTCCTCAAATCTCATGTGTCACTCCTGGTCAAGATCTTGATTCAGGAGTGTTTCTCTGTCCAAACTTTACAACATGAATAGATAATCTTGGAAGAGCCCTGTCTCTTTTTTCTTGTAACAAAGCAAGATACCTCCCCTTCCCCTCTTGGACACAACATGAACCTTGTTCTTGACTCCCTAGAAACACATTTCTTAAATTAGATATCAACATAATAATGTTCATTCATATGTGTTGTAATTGGATAAACTTTTTTTTTTTTTTAAAAAAAAAACAAACTGCTTCCTATAGTAAGTGATTTAGCAAAAAATGTTGTGCTTCTTTCGTAACTATTCTAATGTAAGTAACTGAATTAAGAATGTATGAGGAGAACATGCATTAAAATATTTACTGTCTACAATTGTTTAATTCTTTCTGACTTAACAAAGCAATCTACTATTAAACCTACATATTTTGTATGCTTTCTTGTTCTACTTCTATTATTTCAAATGTTTTAATGATTACTTTACAAGAAATAATAACATACTCAATGAGAAAAATGAGATTAATTTGATTCCTAAATAAATTAAAATTAAAAATAACTCATAGAATTTTAACCAAATGTATTATGCATGAGTTATCATTTCCAGTATTTTAAGAGTTTGAAAATGGTGAAGAACTGGAAAAGATGAAAAATACATACTTTTTGATACTCAAGAAAGACATCAATGTTAAACTATGTTTTTGTTTGTTTGTTTGTTTTGTTTTGTTTTGTTTGTTATTATGCTAAGTGTTACTACCTGTACATAAGAATACAAAGAAGGTAGCCCTTTGGACAAACAGGAAGGAACTGAATTTCCAACAGAAAATTAAAATTTTTCTGAACCTCAGTGCAGCATTACTCTTTTCTGCATAGAGACCTTGAGGACAAATCATTGAGAACAAACCTTTCAGCTTTCCTCAGATAACCAGTTGCTGTCACCTCATTTATCTGTGTTTGAGAAATGAAGTTAAAGTAGTCACTTTCCAGGTGCCAGCATCACATGTTGATTTAGTTTCTCTGTGTTTGCCCTGCATCCTGTTAGCACTGTTCTCTTTTACACAAATGTTCGTTTCTCTAAGGCTGGAATTCCTTAATCAAAATCACAAACAAGCACCTTAATCCTTTAGTCATGGAGGTAATCATTCACTTTCTGGCACAATGCCTGCTTTGCTAAGTGAAACATTTTCTTGTAACAGAGTATATGAGTACTGAAGACAGACAGAAGCTGTATAGCAGCTCAAGTTCAAGTTGCTGCTCTGAATTCAACAAAACACAGATTTCAATCAGCACTTCTATGTTCTTGACAATCAACGTGGTGTACAAGAGGGGATAAGCTGGGATATACTCTTGCTTATGTCTTGACCAAAAACCTGACATTCTAAATATGAATTATTTTCAGCTGCAAGTTTATCAAAGCTGGTACTGAGAATGAAAGAAAACAATAATAACAAAAAAAAACTTGAACAACTTCTGTAGGAATATTGATTTTCTATTGTTTATTGCTTAATCCTTGGCAGTTACATTGTCAGGGAGAAGGATGAGGGGGCTGCTCTACAAAGGGCATCCAACCAGTGGCTGTGGGTAATGTGCAGACAGGCAAGGCAGTGCCTCTTCAACTGGCTGCCATCTCAGTTTGCCAAACAAGGATAGCAGAGCAGGGCTGATGATACAGATCAACACAGGGATCACAGATACATTGCTGGTGAGGCCCACAATCAAACCCCGAGTTCCGACGCCAAAAGGTCAGGATCAGGATCAACAAGGTACAAGAGATTGTTACAGCAAGGAACAAGGCCAAAGGCCTGACCATAAAGTCAAACTCCAAGTGAAGAAAGGTGAGAGTTACCAATGAGGCTCTCAGCTCTGAACAAGACCCTGCAGCTGTGCCATGCCAGAACAAAGGCAGCCAAAGCCTATGAGGTGGCATAGCCTGACAGCACACCCTAGCGCACATGGCTTTCTGCATGTTGCCAAAATCTTAGAACTGCAAGTGGATAATCACTAACACTAAATTCATCTAGAGCAAGGCTGGCACTGGTGGTACTTCAGTTAAATACTGGAGTTCACCTAAATGCACTGGTTGATGGATTCGCTGTCTTAGTAAACTGAGAACTCAATTTCAAAAAGAATGATATTGGCAAAGGACTTTTGTTAATAATAATAATTACAGTAATTCAGCTTCAGAATGGATGAACAATTCACATTGGCTAATCCAGTGATTAGAAATATTTCAAAGTATTATCACTAGTCTTCCACAAAGCAGTTGCTTGTATTTTTATGGGCTATAATACCTGATGTTCTTTTATTAATTATTTCAGTAGCACAGAAAAAGAATTTAATTTCTGATCTTTTGCAGAGCTACCCAAACTCATCACACTGCCATTTCTAGTGTATGGTCAATCATATGGATACTGAGGAAATCCTGTCCCTGTGAAAGTCACTGGCACGACACCCATTAACCACAAAGCATTAAGCGTCTACCTCAACAGGATTAGTATATAAATCAAGCTTGAAGATACAAAAAACAAATTAGTGAATGAACACACAAAAAAATTGGAATTGAAATATATACAATTCCACTATGAGGAATATCTGAGACAAAAGTTTTTTACCTGATAAAATTTTACAGAAGTGAGGATAACAACGAAAGAGAACAATGACCCTAGGCTCCAAGGCCTAGGAAGTATAGTCAATGGAAGAAGAAAGGCACTTCCAGAGAGTAATTCTGATTATATTCTGAAGGGACAACCTTCCTATATAAATTACATAAGGAAGCTGGGACAACTTGACTCTTAAGGTAAGCATCTTGGTGAGAGTCCTAAGACTGTATCAGACAAAACTGAGCATCACACAGAATATCTGAAATGCTCACCTACATTGGCTATTCTGCATTCAATCTTACATTCTCATTTGCAGCAATCCTTTAAATTCCTTTATGTCTATGAAAGTAAATGAACATATTTGGATTTCACAGTGGAAGGAAGAAAACACTGAAATCTGATGTACAAAATATTATTTTTTATTAGGAGCAATTTGGAGTGATTTTGGTTACAAGGAAGGTGCAAATGGCAGAATGCTGAGATTTTTCTATCATGTGGTCTCCTCATTAATGCAGATTGCAGGAAACTTTATGCTGTATTTTTTCAATTAAAACAAGGCACTTGTTAAAGCAGTGACTATTGGTTTATATTTGGTATATAAAGTACTTTTGAGATACCCAGTACTTTCATAATGGAACACCATCCCCAGTGCAAAAATAATAAGATTTTTTGCATTTCTTCCTATACTTTATAGAGGAAAAAGATTTCAAGGCAGCAAGGCATATTTCTATAGTTCTCAGGCATACAAAAAATACATATTTTAAAAACACTGTATTTTTGCTCTTTTCCCCTTAAAGAAAATCAGAATTATATGGTGCAAAAAGGAATAATAAATAAATTCATTTTTATGGTTGCAATACAAGTCCTGTGCCAGTTTCTGAAGCGTTACTATTGTCTGCAGTATGATGCTAGTTTTGTAATTATGGAAACACAACAATAGGGGGCTTGTGCAATTTTAGGAGAAAAGTGTTCTGCAATAAAAATTCTAGCTGTGAACATGTGATCAGTCCTTTTATGGATAAAAAAGAGACACTTCCTTGTATTTGTATTCAATTTCTGCGTGCATCTACAGTTCACTCACATCTTCTACAAGCTCATGTGTGTAGTTATTCATTTTCTTTAGGCACAGAATATAATAACATCACAGAAAAAAATGCACATTTCTCTGTTGCTGTGAGGTTATGTGATTTAAGATCAAAGCCAAAAGAAAAAACAGGTAGCAGCTAAGCTAAAAAATTAAATAATGAAAAGAACTGTGCATTAAATAGGCCTATATGAAATGTTCCATGTTTTAGCATAATTAAAATTTTGCATTTTAAAACATTACAATGAAGATCTGCCAATCCTTTTTTTCTCCTAATAAAAAAGCTGGATTAGAAAAATAATTTAAGATGGAACTGCCCGCCTTGTCTTTAAAAAGAAAAAAAAAAAAAAAAAAAAAAGTCATTCATTTATGGAACACTTCAAAACAGGAATAAATGAAAATGAATTAAAATGTATATATATCATCTGCTGTTCTTTCCAACATGAGAAAATTTTCAGGTAGCCAACTGTTTTGAAATAAAATTCCCTGCAGTTGCTATAGTGATGATAATAAAGTTCCTGCCTCAATTTACGTGATAGAGGTTCCTAGCAGAACACTTGAAAAGGTAAGCTAATCATAATGAAGACACTCAGTTCTCATGCTCAGAGCAGGCTCCTTGAATTTAGTTCACAATTACAGTACTCATCCATTGTTGTCAATTTTGTTATATGTACATTATCATAATCTTCCTCAATGCGGTAGTAACAAATTATGCAGCAAAAAAGCTGCTACTCCTTTTTCTAGGTTAAGTCAGTGGACAAAGGATACACAAGTTTGCTACAATAAACAATGACGGAATCAGAGATATTTCTCTATTAGCTGTTTTTCCCATTACAAATCTTTGTTTTTCTAACCATGTAATGACAGTATATATTTTGCTTCTACAGTACACATTGTTCAAGCCTTGTTTTATCTCTGTGTTGATGCAAACTAAATAGCTTTAAAGCAGACAGCTACATGTCAAAATGGATGACTCATCAAAGCAATGTCAAAGATAAAACGTTATTGCTCAGATGTATGTTCTACTGCAATAATTTTGTAAAATAACATAATTTACTTTAAAACATTTGTGAAGCTAAAATAGCTCCCATAATAGCTAGCTTAGAAGAAAAATATGCAAAATAGCTGACAAAAAATATAATGTCATTAAATATTATTTAGATAAATAAGATTAAACAGAAATATTAAATCTGCCAAAAACTAGGACTAATCATTGTGAAAACAATGTTTTAGCAAGGCACTTCTAAAAATACCTGTTATTTGCAATTGTGATGTAACTATATATACATGCATGTTTTTGTGTCAGTTTGTATGTGTTTTGATGTCTATGTGTCACTGTCATTAAAGATATATGAGCTCCCCTCCTTCTGTTACTTTATTGCTTAAACATGCATCATTCTCACAAATAAGGAAAATATTTGTTTAAAAAGCAGGCAAGCATTAGAAAAAAACACTACAACACCCAAATACAAATTAAGTCCAATAAGATCTAATGTGATGTGCAAAGGCATAAACACTGTGATGAGGATATGTCATATAATAAGGGAGATAAAATAAATTAATGAAAGAGCCTGACAAAGTTAATGGCCATGATGTCAGTAAGCTTTTAATTAATAACTTTCATTATTTTTAAAGTTCTTTACAGCTGGACTCCTAAGGAGCCAGTGCTCTGACAAGCAAAGAGCAAAGCCAGTTAGGATGATTTTTTCCATGGACTAAAATCCCATCTAGAGTCACATTCTCAATAACAGCATATGTTCTTTGGCCAAATGTGTGAAGCCTTAATCTGACCAGTGACATTCAGGTCAGGAGTACACATATGGTATGCCATACTGACTCAATTAACCATCCATCAATTTAATTGCATAATATATCAGAAGATGTATTCCACTTCTACTTACAGTTATATGTAAGCATGGAAATAAATAAGATAAAGCAACAATTTTCTGATGTTTGTTTACTGTAATGGGAATACTAAATAGAAACAATAATATATTTTATAATGCATTTTCATTCTCAGAAAAAAATAATTTTTGACAGCTAAACTGATCGGAGGCTGCTAGTTTTAGAAATTATACTTCTTATAATAAGCAAGCATAGGTGGAAAGCACACCTTACAAGAAAATTACAGCGCTTCCACTGATTCTAATCACATTAATGTAGGGATAAGGGAGAAAGAAGGTATATTATTTAAACATTATGTAAATTATGAAGAGAGTTAACACATTGCAAACTTATAAGTAGTGACATAGTTGAGTTGATTTATGCAATCACTCCAGACATCAAATCCTTCTGGAATAATATACATGACAAAAAATGACAACATGGTGACAAGTTTAAAGAAGAAGAAGAAGAAGGAGAAGAAAATTAAGCTTATATTTTAAATATTCTAGGACAAAAGCTTGAAATAATAGAAGTCAAGCATAAAACCTTCAAAATTGGAGTTCACTTCCAGACAAAATCAGTATTATTTTAAAGCCCTCTTCAAAATTTACATTATTTTCAATTCGTTGTTTTTAAAACTGGGCCTCAAAAACACATGCCAGCTCATGAATAATAATTGGAATTTTATAAGCAAGAGTTTATTTTTTCACTTCTGTCTGAAGTTCTATTTTGTCACTGCTCTAAGCCCTAGTTCTCATTTGCTGTGGCTGTGTCATTCACAAGCAAATGTTCAGACCAGTTGTCTGCCATAGGTCATAACACTTTTTTCTGTGTCTTTATTGTACACTAATCAGTGCCATATTGTTTAAGGTCTTTCTTTTCTCTGTCTCCTTTGTGGATGGAAATAATTTGAACATGATGTTTGTTTGCAGACAAGCAGTAGTTACCCAGAAGTGGATCTTGTCTTCATGTTGGTTCTCTGGAAGAAGATCACTTTTTCCAGTGTTATTTTCATTCTTCTTCATCTAGAATACCTGACAGCTCTCCATTGTCACTTCTTTCTACAAATAAATAGAAGTATAGCTCTGTTACACATTTAAACATCCACAAAATCTAGAATAATGTGATCATGTCACATATAAATTTCAGGAGCAGCAAATATTAAAGCACTTAACGTAGCAATTTGGTGGGAAAAGCCGCTTCTGAACTCTATGTTCTGGTGTATGTTTTTTTGAGCAAAAAATATGAACGTTGTACCATACTGTTTTTAGATTTAATGAGTTATTACAAGAATGGGGTAAATAACCCCAAATCTCTGCAGAAGGAAAAGAAAAACAATAAACAAAATACAGAGGCAACAAAAGATACCACTTTTTATTAGATGCCTTATATAATGTTAGTTACTTATTTTTATGCTCAAATTTAATACAATTTGTAAAGTTATCTGATAGCTCTATGCCATAAGCTTTGTGAAATTTGCTTCCCCTCACTCTCCCTCCCCACCCCCCCAAAAAAGTTCCACAAATTTCTACATCTTGTTCATCATGTTGTCCAGCTTCCCATTGACTGGGTTGACAAAAAAAATTTATCTAGAGGATTTTTTCCCTGAGTTGGTTCCTAGATAGCCTCTTGAATGCCCAAGCAGGGATACACTCATTAAATAGGAATGATAGCATTTGATGTTATCAATCATTGGACATACCTGCAAGTGATAGCAGTGTCTGTGTCATGCAGATATCTCCAGTCTTCCATGTGTGATATTAGTGTTGGTTTCTTATAACTCTCCTTGCATCACAAGCCATTACAGAGGTTTCTTCTTTGCTCTGACCCTATGTGTTCAGCCTTGCTGGTTGGGATGGTCTAGGATCTATCTGATCTAGCACCAGAAGATTTTGCCAGGCTGCAGTATTGTAGGCTCCATGGTTCAAGAAATACTATGAGAGAAATCTTACCAAAAGACAAATCACCCCAGCCACAGGCAGATGAATAAAGTCCATCGCCATCCCATGTCATATATTTGCACCTCAAAAGGTCTTACCCATTTGCAGAAAGCTTACAGTACCGTGCACCTATAATTCTGAGAACAAACAACTCAGCAGAAATGAAGTAGCTGGTTTTATTCTTACGGACTGGGGAATCTGAGGCAGGATGTTGAAATAAATTTGCTTCTAAACTTATTTTTCTTTAAAGAGATTTACAGATTACATTGCCAGCACCGCAGTCAAGAATGAAGGTTTGTCCCTGAAAACACATGTGTTTAATCAGGGAACAGAGAACATAGGCTGGTACTGATGCTTTTAACTCACATCTGTCAGTAAACTGAAAAGGCAACTGTTCAAGTTCTGTTCTTTCCTTCTCAGGCAACTGTCCTTGTCACAGTAATGTTTGAATGGGACATGTATTAACTTAAGCTACTGTCTGCAAACTGGACTCAACAAGAATGGAAGACAATGCTTGCTTCTTGTTGATGACTTCAGCAGTTTGGAAGATGCTGCAGGGTATCTGTGAGTCTTGTGCAGAAACTTACAGGGAAGGCTAGAATAGCAGCTGGCAAGGGGAACTATTTCATCAAGCCTACACAGAGGTGCAGCTGTTGATTCCCAGACATCTAATAGCGGTTAATTTTTTCACCAAAAATATCTAAGAAATTCAGTCTTTTGTTTTCATGCATGAAACATCCATTTTCTGAAGCAAAAATATTTGTAAAAATCACAAATTATTAATGGCCTGCTCAGGAGCAGAAAAAGAATATCTTCTTCATAAGAATTATTGTTTCAAATCGTTCCCTCTCTTTTATTACTACTCAGATTTTAATACAGCTTGTGGATTTAATTAGCCAGTTCAGGATATATTTGTAAAGTTATAAAAAATTGAAATTGCTATGAAATTAATAGTTATTATGACTAATCCATGATTAATACACTAACTGATAGTTTTTACATGTCCCAGAATAGCAATATAAAACATATAATTTCTGAAATCCAGTAGGAGATTGAGCCAATTTTCTAACAAAGCCACCAACCTTCTCTTCCTTTTCCATGAAACATATAGACTGAGACTGTAGTGATATAACCTTAAAATCATAGCATAGGTCAGACTCTAAGCTCAGTTACCCTTTTCCTTTAAAAATCATATGGTCATCTAACCTGGTAAGCTTCTCCATTACAGTTTCTGAGGTCAGAGGATCTGTTGTAGGATAGGAAACCCAAACCCAAACCAGATTCCTGCCACATCACACCATTGCATGTCAGTCTCAATTTTAAACCTCACAATAAAAACCACTTTTCTCTGTGCTGATATTGGATGGTAGAGGTATCAGGATGATACGACAGTAACACACACTGCTCCATTTTTAAAATAAAGAATTTGACTAAAATAAGCAAAAAAAGAGTATGAAACTAATGTTTGTTTTGGGTGAAAAGATACTTTAAAAAATATTTTAAGGTTCTATTTAAAAAAAAAAATTACAGTGGAAGGACATAAAAAGGCAAGAGTCTAAAGAAACACATTAATGTGGATATAAATCAAAATTACTACGTCTAACAGCAAACTGCTCCACAGAAAAGGGAGGTTAGTAATCTGGATTATAACGAGGTACTGATCAAAATGGATCCAATAAAGGCAAAAAAGCATGCTCTGCAGTCTCACAAGATCACTCTTTAAATAACTTATCCACACAAAAGTCAGCTCATGTTTTTTTTCTAGCACTTTAGCTTGGCTTGACTCTGGGTTTCTTATTTTAAACAAAAAATTGATGCATTACAAACAGGAAAGACTCTGGATAAATGAGATTTGATGTTTATTCATTATCCACTGTGACAATTTTTTTAAAAAGTTCAGATAGTAAAAAAAATTACTTTATAAAGACATAAAATTTGCTGATATGGTATATAATGCTAAATAATAATCACCAGAAAACCATCTCATTATTAGTGCTTTTGTGTTTGATATGGGTTTGGCCCAAGGCAAAGCCCTCGGCTTTATTTATTTAAAAGGACACAAAAACAGGGCAATATGCATGTTTCATATTAAATATGAAACTATGTAAAATGCAATGAGAGAGAAACATTGTGAAGCACCAAGGAGAATTTATATTTTGTTGTACTTTTGCTCAGACATTATCAGACTTTCTGAGGGATTATGGGTACGCTAATAGCCACAACAGTGTAGTAATTTATTATAATCTCATAGCAAAACAGGATACATGTACATACATACGCACCCTGCATCTACCGTGAAGTCTGATTTTTCTATTAAGTTGTCTGTTATTTTTTTAATTGCAAACTTGAGTTTAAGTCAACATATTTCCTTACTGCTCCTTCTGCTTGTCAGCTGTAGCTGGATTGATAAAATGTAAATGAACAAATCATTAACGAGTACTGGTTATGAATCTCTCAGGCAGTTCAGGACCCTATCAAATCCTGCACCTATTACTTTGTGTGATTGATGTACTATTGTAAGTGATTGTTCCTGATCTTATTAAATCTTATTGATTTTTTCCCAGTTTCTATTTTATGCAGGACCAGGCTTGGACTATTATGAATGTTGCTGAACACTGTTAATCAAGCTTACACAGCTATTTTGATGGCAAACAATTAGAACTCTGAAGCAATACCTTGCAATTAGCTTCAGGGATATGGACCTCAGCACCGTAATAATGAAAGAGACCTTCTCCTTCCAGCAAGATAATGAGATTTACAATTATGACCCCAAATAACCTTTGAGAAATAACCAATCTGCACACATAGATGTGTTTATCAATAATTTGTGCCCTTTTTATGAAAATGTATTTTTAATTTTTTTCTTCACATATGAATCATTGTTTCTATTGAAACAAAGTGTATAAAATCTTATAAAAACGACCGACATAAAATGAAAATCTGTATATCTGATTTGAATTCACTGAAGGGTTCTACAGAGTGTTATGCATCAATAACGTTCAAATTTTGTGTGAAAATAAGACTGAAAACTTGTGTGAAAATACTAACATGCTATTAAAAAAGTTGTGTGGATATTATTCACAAAAGTGTTTATTTACATACTTAGTGAGTAAATGTATTAAGTCTATATGTATCGTGCAAACAGACATAGACATCCATAAATGTAAACTTTTTATAACTCTATGATTTGTGTTTTGTTTTTTTTACCTTTTTTTGTTTTCTGAATGAAAAAAAAAACAAAACCGTATCTCTTGATATGTCTCCAGAAAGCAGAAAAATCATCATGATTTTTGGAGAAACATCACAGAACAAACTTTTGGTGCATACAAAGTATGTAAAATTAATATTTAAATAAAATATAAGGAAAATTTTGCCTAGAAAGTGAAATGCAGTGTTGCAAAAATTCTTAACAGTAAGTGTTCATTTTTACTATCCTAATGTAAGAATCATTTAATATGTCTGTAACCTCTTGTACCTACATCTCATAAAACTTGGAGTTTTATGGGTTTGTATGGCTACTAATTGTTGCAGATCATTTTTTTTTCTTTTTTTGATAGATGAAAGTATTCAACATCTATAAAACATATTTACATAAAGAATGAAATGCCCTGAGAATTGCAGAAAACTATGAGTTTTTGAAGAATCCTCACAAAATTCCCTTGTTCTTCTAGGCATTTAATAGGAACGAAGACTGCTTTAGTCTTTGAAAATGAAGTGCATCAGGCTCAAATGCAGGAAAGACCAATTTTTGACTACAAAAAGTTCAATATTCCTATTATTCTTTTTTGATTATTACTTACAAATATCTCTGCAGTGCACAGCATTTTTGGCAGCATGATAGAGAGATGCTAAGCACACTATCTGATTTACGGAGTTCCATTCTCCTTGCACCTCATATCCAGATCTTCAGATCCCCTGTATACTCCATTTCTGAGAGAACCACTGGAAGGAACTTGGGTTCCATGTGCAAGAACTACAAGTAGGGGTTGGCTGAAAATGTGTAGTTGGAAAAGAGAATGATGAGGGTGATTACTTTTTAATCAATACATTAATCCAGGTTTTGTGCAGGATTCTAAGTAGAGAAGGACTGTGCCACAGAAAGAACAGTATTTCTTAGAACTGTCACTTTAAAATATGTCTACTTCAATGTAGCATTAAACTATGAACAAGATTATATTTTAATGTATAGGATTAACAAGACAAACTCTTCTTAATCTACTGAATATATGTGAGAAGCTTATCTGGGGAAGCAGAATCCATATGTGCTTATAACTATATGCAGTATACCATATACTCAAAACGAAACTTCAGAAGGCTGGAGGAAATTTCTATGGATTAAAGTAGTGTTGAAAGAGTTAAACGTGAGAGCCTAGCAAACCTGAGATTTTTTAAAAGGTACATAAGCTAATTCACCTCATGAGTTCCTCCTGGCTCTCTTCTTTTTGAGCACAACCAATAAATGAGAGTTATTCTAGTGCCAATTTCAATTTTTATCAAATAAATATACATTTCTTGCTGAATGCAATGGTTAATGAAATGCACATAATATGTAAAATCTATAAAAATGTTGTAGTTATACATTACTTTCTGAGTGTTGTACAACCTTTGTAAACAAAGTATAGTATATCAACTTTCTTGTGACAATAAGCAGATCTGTCATCTTGGGGACAGCTAAATGAATTATATAATCAATAACAGACTACATTTCTAATGATAAGACAGGCTCAGACAAATTAAAAAGGGAACCAGGTATAGCGTGTCACAAGCAAGACACAAGCAAGGTAGTGCAACTTATATTTAATATTAACTAAACAATAAAATCCAACAACAACAGCAAATACGCAAACACACAGCCAAACAAATATAAATGTAAACACATATAAAACTGAAATTAACATTGTTTTTTGCCTATTTTGAAACAATAAGATAATTTCAAGGAATTCAAAGTACTAAAGAAAATAGAAGAGTAAGATACTTAATGAAATGATAAATGAAATAGTTTTCAGAACACTTTTGTACAAGCCAATCAGTAGGAAGGCAGCCTGCACACTGTCTCTGGAATAGTGTTATACTTCAGTGATGTGACAAAAAGCTATATTGATGTATACGCATTCCTAGCGGAATTAATGCAATTAAAGGTCTAATTTTAATTAAACTGCCAAGGTGTCACCTCTTCTTTTAAGCACAATACTGAGCAATTTGCATAACTGGTATTTTCATCAGTTCCCTCTTCAGTGCAAAACATGGATTATATACCGTTGGTTTGTAAAGCCAATACCAGTTCAACTCATATTTTCAGACTTTCTAACAGGAAATGATACACAATTGTCCTCTTATTGTTAACGTAATCATAAATGAGGATGAACACGCAGATATTAGAACAAACACCAGTGTAACAGTGACCACTGAAATATCTGTAGTGAATTAGTGAATAAGCTTCATAAAACATAAACAAGCAAACAAATTTTTAAAAATACTAAAAAAAAAAACCCCAGTATTTTGTAATGCTTATTTATTCCATATTTCTAGCTTTTGCTAAAGAAGCGTGAAACAAGAATTAAGTACTCTTATCTACTTTTTTAGCCTTTTCAACTTAATACACAGTTAATATTTATGTGCTCTTTCAAAACTATATATAGAGAAGGGTAACTTATTACTTTATGTTTACTGAAGGTTTCTATTACTACCAGAAAATTTACTCTCTCCAGTGTTTGACAGCAGTATGACAACACCTTCTATTTTTTTTTCAATGTGCATGAACATCTTGGCTTGGGTGCTGCTTCTCTGGGCATGCACAAATTCATAATAAACAGAATGCTCTACCAAAGACACTGCAAGTTTGGTAGCTTTACAGCTGGCAAGTCTCCTAGCTGTTACTCTACAGGTATAAGACATAGTCTTTATGTCATACATAGAGTTCGCCCAGTTGTGGATAAAATTTTTGATCTGTAATACTGGGTCAGGTGTGAATTTTATGCAAACCTAAGGCAGAAGAAAACAGCAAGGCAATCATACAGTTGTAGTTTGCCCAAAGTCTGGGAGTTTGCTGGAGGCTTTAGTATGCATCTGTGTAAGAAGAGAAATAAACATTTAGTAATACTTAGTTTTTCAAAACTTGTAGATTGATGAGCAAAATTTTTCACCCTTTCATTAAATTTTAAGAACTTCAGAAACCTATACAGCTTCTTGTTATTCCCATATGCTCGTCCCTGTAAGTTCCCGTTTACATTATTTTTAAGTGTTTGATAGTCTTAACATTGAATAAACAGAGCCAGACTTTCTGTTTTAAAACTAGATGACATGCAGTATAGTCAGAGCAGCTGTAACTTGTATATCTGCAATTTTAAAAATTTTCCTCTATCACCAATGAGTATATGCTATATAACCAAGAATTCAGCTCCCACCATTTTTTCCTTTCTTCCTCCTATGTGTACTGTTCTCAAATATCATAAATAGCTGAAATCCTCTTTAAGTAGAGAAGAAATGCTTCCTCACATTTCTTTCTTCCTTAGCATCTTCATACAGTATGCATAAATCTCACAATAACACGTCTAGAATAAGATACATTTTCAAGATACATCACATTTAGTGATACGAACACTTAGTGCAGCTGTGAGGATTAAATGTTATTTGGATATGTAGGATTAAGGTTGAAACACATAGGCAGTACAAAACAATCAAATAAGAATTTTGTGATGAAGGATTAAAAAAGATAAAGATTTGCTTCCATCCTGTATATGTCTACGTATTAATATAGGGTAATTGTAGCTATAAGCCTCCAAATGTTGGTGGTAGTGATGTGTCTCATTGCTGCCATTGGATTCATGACAGCAAATTCCAATTCATCAAAGCAAACGCCTCTGCACTGCACATCAGGCATGATGAGTCTCTAATAACAGTGTATCATCTCCAAGTTGCATGCATTAAAGACATATGCATCAAAGTGTAATATCACACTTTAGAAGTTGCGTTTCATGTGGGAGCTTAGTGTTTCTGAAGAATTGTTTTTGTCTTTGTGGGCTCTTGCATTTTTTTTCTCTCCTATTTTTCTGTAATGCTTTTGTGATATTAATGTCACTCGTATTTATTTGGGTGATGGAGTCACCGTTTGCACAAATTCTGATCTCAAATCTGAAGTAACTCCCCCACCATGACACTTATTCATATAACTTATGTCAAAACTGCCTGCACTCAGATCTTAAGCTCTTCTGAAATCAAGTCCATAGTTGGGACAACTGTAATGAAAAGGAGTGACTTGAAATAAAATCAGCCAACCATGAAGGCTCAATTCGCAGCTTTAGGATGGCCAGACACAGATCTTCTTCAGCTTAATTTTTAGCAAGTAGCAATTTGGGCTTCATTTCACATGTTGTACATGCCATATGACAGGCTACAGGTTTAAAGAAAAAAAAAAAACAACTCTAGCATATGAGCATTCTGAATAAAAAACACCTAACATTAAACAAAACCTAGGATTCTTTATTTAACACTCATGGATGTAAAACAATTAGTTCCTTGACATGATGCATTTTTCCAAAGGTAGTGCACTTTCTGTGTTAATATTTATATCTTTCTGCCATTGCATATTGGACTTCTCTAAACAGATCTGATAGATTCACAAAATTATAGTCATGTCATCAAGAAGATAATAGAATATACTATCAACATACAAGGGAAGATGGATATATAAGAGGCAGTCATACACCAAGAAAATATTTATTTTCTATGCACTTTCACTGGATACAGAAATTATAGTCTGTTTAATTAGACTGCAGACATGAAGTTATACTTCTGCCCACTGGGAAAATCTCTAATTGCTAATATTCATGAAAGTTTGGAGTATTTATTTTTCCTAATAGTACAAAAAAGCAAACTGCAGAAAGATATTTGGAAATGTAAAATAAAATGTAAGTTCAAGTAATAGGTTTAAACATGAAGAAAAATGTATTGCATAGTAAGGCATTTGTTTGTTTAATGGTGAAAGTACAGAAAAAAAAACCATAACTGAGCCAGCTCATTCTATTTACCTTCAAGTTCTTATGCTTTTTCTGTCTAATCACCACTTGTTCTCTTTTACTACCCTTCACTCTTCCAGTCTGTCACTCATCTGTATTTATGATCTCCAAGCTATCATCCTCTCTGATTTTGTGATGCTCACAGATTCATCCTTCCCTCCCTAACCTCACTCCCCCTGTTAACACCATGGTCTTTAATTTTAGCTATATCTTTCACTTCTTTGCCCCTCTTTTGCATTATTCTGTCTGCTTCTCTGCACCTTAAACTAGCTCAGACATTCATCATCTGTTTTTCTGTCTCCATCTACTGAATGGAACCTATGAAATGGCTGAGTCTTCCGTTAGCGTCCTTTCATTCTTCTTCCCCTTCAAAAAAACATGGGACCTTTGCTCTTAATTCCTACATGTCTTACACACTGATTTTCCTTCAAACTTCCTTTCCATTAGCTTATCTGTATTTGCCTTTAAAAGTTTTCTTTGTCTACAGTACTTTACTTCTAACTTTGGTCTTTCTCCTTGTGCAGTTCCATCATTAAATCCCAAATTGTTGAATCTATAATTTTCCTATTATTTCTTACCAGCTCACAATTTCTCTTATTATCAGATTTCATACTATCTGCACACATTTTCTCTCTAGTCTCTTTATGTTCTCAGTTTTAATCAAATGCTTTTTTCTGAAATCATTCACAGTGCAAAGCAAAGTTCTCAATCTTCTGAAAAGACTTTTAAACTCACTTGCCCAACACATTACATCCTCCCACTCTTTCCCAGTCTCCCCACCCTTTTTTGTTGTTGCTGTTTTTCAGAATAGGTCAACTTTCCCCACAAGTATATTTTAATATTTCATATCATTTTTAAATGTTCTGACTCCTTGTCTCTATTCAGCTGAAATTCTTGTAACAAAATACCATCTTTTCCCTCTAATGTTCTTTATATGTATTAATGACAGATGTTATAATTGTGTACAAATATCTTAGCATAGGTCAAAGTTACACTGTGCCCGGCGCTGTGCACGCAGACACAGGGAAGAGGAAAATATTTAACAGAACACTTTTGCAGTTGAGGTGAGATCTGCCAGATTTCGTCACATTCACATTACCAATCCTTACCAATATGCTCACAACTAAATGGAGAAATATTTCACTATTTGACTGGCTTTTCATTTTTTGAAAAAGGTGCTTCTTCTAGTTCCCTCCATCTTTTATCAGTGGTCTCTGCAATACTTCATTTCTTTTGAAAAGGGACTTAGCACTTCAGATCTTCACTAGCAAAAGAAATTTTCTTGGGCAAAATCTTTACTATTTCTTGCAAAATCAAGCAATTCTCTCACAGCTGAAACAATTTTCTCAAACCTCATTTCTCACCATGCCTTTAGCACCCTTTGAAAGCTATTGCACAGGTAGAATGACTTCTCATCCTTGGTTCATGACTACCCACATTTTACCAACACTAGTATTCTATTTGCTTTCATTAAATAACTTCTTGTTATAGTAAAGTTATAAAACAGATGTACAGATTTTGTTTGCTTAAGCTTAGCTGTTTCCAAACAGCCTTCCCAACAATAGTACAACCTGTGCCCTAGGAATGTCATTTCTTCCAGAAAGACTCTTCACATTGGAAGTCCCATGAAGGCTGTTTTTCCTCCTTTACACCAAATGAGGTTATTCAAAATTTCTAGGCACTTCAGAGTGTTCTGGACTCCAGGCTGACTTGCAGCATAAAAAGCAGCTATTATCAAGTAAAAAATTTGGACTTGCTGGCTCATGTTACAAGAGAATAAAAATTACACTACCTGAATTTTCCTGTTTTCCTATTACTTTCCTAACTTTTGGGTAAAAATCCTAATACTTGGACTAGTTTCCAGTTTAGAAAGTTTTGTGGCTGACAGCTTAAAAAACAAGAGGCATGGAATCAGATCTGCCTCAAAATGTTGTGTAGATGTTCTGAAAGGGCAGAAAAAAAAAGAAAACTGTTATAGCACCAGAAAGAAAAGCAAATATTTTCAGTCTGTTGCCTGCATATCATCAGGAACATTTTCCTCTCCTTTATTTCTAATTGCACTCTCCAGGCTCATTTCTACATTGCTGAACTGTCTTTCATAATGTCTGCTGTTCATATTCTCTTTCTCCTTTATATTTCATAATTCTTCCAAATTTCTAACTTCTTCTCACTGATGAGAGTGTGGGATGCCATGCTTCTCCCATTTGTTTAAAATAGGACATGCCTTGGTATTGAGGTATTATACGATGACAGATTTTTATAAATATTAAAGAGTTTAGTGTCAAACACTGCAATTTGTGCCAGTGTTACAGGGACCTTCAGTGGTAAATTCTGGTTAGTATGCGTAAAGACAAAGAGTCATGACACTGGTTATGTCCTTTTATTCCTGGTAATGGAATTTTAAAATCTCAGACAATTTCAGATTTTACAAGTGGAAAAATTCAAGTTTATGTAATTGATATTAGGATGTGGGTTACAGTAACAAAAAAGCCCACATTATAACACAATATAAACTGTCAAAGCAAGAGAACTATACGCAAAAGTACAGGAAAGATAATGCCTGATTATTTCACTGTTTAGGTGGAAAGGTTTCTTCATTAGCATTTCAGGGAAGGTAGGGCAAAACTTCTTTAAACATCTAAACTTATACTATACTTCCTGCTGTTTTCTGGAAGGGAGTAGATATTTATTTAACACATAAGCTGAGTACAGCTTCTTGTTCAATTCTTGTTAAACTCTGTAGGAAGCTGGAGGACTTATCTCCTGAGATTTTTAATAAATATCTGTAGGTCTGAATTTTTTTCTCTATTTTTCTTACGGAAACATTTTAAAAAGTGAAGTGAAATTCCAAAGAAGTGAGCATTGCACTCCATATTATTTACCTTAAAAGAAAGAAAAAAATAAGAAAAAAAAGAATTTACGAGTGACACTGCTCAACAAATCTCTGAACTCTGAAATAAAATATTTATCTTTGTATCCAACCTAACAAGGACATGCATATTTCCTTGTAGAGTCCATATTCAATTTGAAGAGGTTGCTCAGTTCAGAAATGAATGAAAGAAGTTTCATCTTGGGCATTCACTAGACCTGCATGTATTTTCATGGAATATAGAGGGAACACTATGTTTACACAAGAGAAAGTTTCTTTTTCAAAATATTCTCAGCCATCAATTCTTATGTCCTGATATACAGAAGTATAATTACTCCAAGGATGGTTGCATATTATTGGCAGTCTTCTAATTTAACTGTGGTAAGTACTAAGTTCTGTGGCTAGTGCCACAGTCAGGAACTATGTACAGATAGAGATGCACAAGCAAAAAACATGAGCAAAGATGACATTTGGTACTAGCAAACTTCAAAAAATTCATATCTTCTTAGTACTTTGAGTTATTGGGGATTTAGAGGAGAAATAATACTGAACACAATAAAGAAATATAGACACTTTCATGGCAAAAATAGATATGTCCTTAGGCCTTAGAATTTAAACTGTCTAACATTCTTTAACATTCTTTAAAAGTAATTTTTTAAAGTGCATCTGCTGTGTCAGTAACCTAAGCTTGCAAATCTTGCAAGTTAATCTTTCATCACATTTTCTGAAGGAACTATCAGAAAATGGCAAATGTTTACTACAGATTTAATTGAAAACTGTGTAGGCAAATCTTAATTCAGTGCTGCTTACAATCACTTGTGGCAGTTCATAAATTTTAATTTGCAAATGATATTTCTAGTCAAGTGTCTTTAATTAGAGAAAGTGTTATCATGGGATAAGACAATAAAAAATATTTCCTCCATTTATCTATCATTCATTTATCAAAGATTAATTCCTTTTCATCTTTATCTCATTTTAGACTAGATTTTCAAAAGTCATCTGTGAGCTGAAAAGATCTGCAATAGGTTTAGTCCCTTTGAGGAGCAGATTAGAGGGGGAAAAAATTATTGGAGACCTTTTCATGTATGCAGATCATTTAGCAAAAGAAAACTTCTAGTTATTGGAAGTTATCTTCTGAAAGATATAGACAGAAAGCAAGAATAGGGTCATAATATTATTTCAAAATAGTAATTACACTCTCATAAGGGAGAGAGAGCTGTCCAGCTCACATGCAATACCTCATGCCTAGTTCATATTTTAACTGTTTTTTGTCCTGCTAAAGAAATCATAGTTCTGTACTTCCTTTTGCCATGCTCTGTCTTAGGCTATAATTCAACTCCAAAGTCTCAAAAAACCTTTGCATTTTGTTTATGTTGTATCTCTGTGCATTTGCTGAAGAACTTGATGGTTTTTGATCTACCCCAAAGTTTCAAAGTATCGCAAGTCTGAAGACAGAAGAGAACTGCATTATTCTACCATTTCTGAAGTGCCTTACCAAAGGCAACACTTTGTAGGTGAGTCAAATATCTGATTATTATGTGAAAATTAGACCAGAACAGTTTCTCTAAAGAGATCAGAAAAGCTTCACAATTACAAAAATCTCCACTAATACAGTACTATCTTCTCTGACCCTGAAATTATCTTTGACAAGAGGGTTAAGTCTCTGGAATTCTGGAGCTGTGAAGAAAACATTTCTGTAAGAAAGGTACTTATAATTTTCTAAACCCAAGGAATGATGAAACATAGTATAGAATATTATGTATAAAATCCTGATTTTCTGAACTGCAAAATATTAGATTACATATAGTACCAAATATCATTTGAATACCCCAAAAACAGAACTCACGTATTTTCAGTGGATAATTGAGCTGTGTGTGTATTTTAAGACAAATATCGGGAAAAGTCATGTTCAATACCAATGACTATACCGTTTAAACAATGAAAGCATCAGGTAAGTAACAACATTTGGACAGCAAGTCAATATGACTATGAAAGGTCTCCAATAATGAGCAAACTCCGACCAATACACTGTTTGAGTATTTGGCCTTCCTATTGACAAAGGTTGCTTTCAATCACACTGTATCTATTACCATATCAATCATCACTCTAAATGAATACAACATGATCATTGACGAAGACATCACTTAAGCAGAGAAACTAAAGGTTCTATAAAAGCAAATAATGAAATTTTGGTTGTTCACAGCATGAATATTAGAACTAATCCTTAATCATTCCCATTTTGTAAAGCAAACAAATTGAAGCAAAAATGTTAACTCTATTTCTTGTTCAGGAACATAAAATAAATGAAAATTGATATCACATTCTTAATTATTAAACATAATGCAATCCAATACTTTGTTTGCTACACAAATTAAGATATGGAATTGAGCTGATGAAAATGATTTACGTGCAGGATTAAAATATTGGCAGCTTTATAGAGTGAAATGTCACTATACTGCTGTACCTTCAAGTTTTACATTTCCTCCTTTGAATCCCTGTCAGCTCTCATGAACACAGGAGACTTTAATCAATGCTTGCAGTAGCCATAACATAACACTGAATATTTTACCTGTTTAATAATCAAAGCACTGCTTAGTATATGTCAAAAGCAGAAATGACAAACATTTATTACAATTGGCAAGGTTACATTTTAAACTACATTAAAATTAAATTCTCACACATTTCTGTTTCCTACCACTTTTTGAAAGCAACTGGCATTTTACCACAGCTTAATGTACCCTAAGGCAATCAAATTGTATTTAGGATGACTCAAAGGTCGTAAAATTCAAAGACTTGTGAATTCACATATGTGAATCAGCTTTTAATTTGTATGACAGAAAACATTTGTGGAAAAATATATATATGTGATTCCATCATGTACTCCAAAAAGTGGGATTCAGAATATAACTTTATGCTGCACTTTTTTGTAGGTAATCAATAAAAAAATGACATCAAAATAGGAAAGAGAAGAAAAGACTATCATTCAGATATTACTGCAATTTGCTCCACTTATGAAACAACTTTGTAGGAAGCTAAAATAAATTCTGGAATGAGGAATTAAGGACAAAAGCACTATGAGTTTAAGAAATTTTAAAAAATTCCATTAGATTTTTTTAAAGATTGTCAGACACATCAAACATAGCTACAAAGTTTCAAATCAAGGCCACTAGTACAATTAATTTAAAAGATAGGTAGAAATGTCTATAGGAAAGGAAAATAAAACAAAATATAAAGTGTGGGATATTTTAGCATAAAGCCAACAAGAAGAGATTAAAGGCTAAAATAAACTTGAAAACCATTTGGGATATTTTTTTCTTTAAAACAATTTAATCAATGTTATTTGAATTAACTAAGATTTTCTTTCAAATTTCCAAAAGCAATAAAAGTATACAGTAGTCCCAAGTATAAAGTAAAGTTCTGTTGCATTATGAACCGCATAAATTAAAGAGATTAAAAAAAAAAGATTTTCCTTTAAAAGTACCTAATTTATATGGAAAATTACTTCTATATATTTTAACGAAGTGGTATAGTAGAAGAAATGCTTTGTATTTTGGAAATATATTTGAAAATATAAAGAAAATCAGGTACACATGAGCATTGTTGGTGGTATTATCCATACAGCACTGAACTGGATTTATTATATATCTATTGGATTAATGTTTTCAGTTATATTTTGCCTATAT
Organism: Lagopus leucura; assembly: GCF_019238085.1. Classification (NCBI taxonomy): domain Eukaryota; kingdom Metazoa; phylum Chordata; class Aves; order Galliformes; family Phasianidae; genus Lagopus; species Lagopus leucura. Next base: position 61,583,154 of record NW_024962263.1, on the reverse strand, counting down.
GAATGCTGTAAGTATACAAAATTCTAAGAATACAGAAAACATTGTTGTCCACATATTCACTCCCCTCACTGCTATGACATTCAGCAGGAAAGCCTGATTTTTCCAGCAGGTGTATCTAGCTTTATCAAACTTTTTTATCCAGCTTTGCAGGACAGCCAATTTCAAAGCTTTTATTCATGGAAGTGACAGTAAACTGTCTCCAATTCTGTCTGATCACATAACAGTGACAGTTTTATAATATAAAAAATGCAGTAAGTCAAAAAAGTTCATTAAGCTATCTTCTCTTACAAAGGTAATTTACATTTAAATGTAATTTACATTCAGGCCATTGCTGATACCACTGTTTTAGGCAAACAAGAATTGAAAGCTGCAGTTTTTGCTTTTGCTCCAACTTGATCTCCGTTTTTATCACAGCCAAAATTCAAAATGACTAAACAGACAGAAGCAGGAAGATTCCCACACAAAATTTGTGTCGGTTTGCAACAAACAGACTAGCATTGAACACTTCCACTCTTCCCTGCTTAATCACGGTGTGGCAAAAAGCAGTTCTCTGTGTTTCAGCACTTTGCTTCTGTTTCTTGCAACCTTTAATTTTAAGCTGAATTAAGCTAAATCTTGTACAGAATCTTTAATCCACACTTTCATTGTGATTTATGTGCCAGTTGCTGCTCGCCATGAATTTCCAATAGATTGCTTTGTTTAGGTATATGAGATACCTTAAGCAAAACACATATCTGTGTATGCTGCTCCCACTCATCTTTAAGACAAAAGTAATAGTTTTGATGATAAAAATATTGACTTGTCTATATTCTGAAGATGAACAGACTGAAGATGAAGGATGCATTTCTTTCAGATATAATGGAATCATAGAATGGCTTGGGTTGGAAGGACCTTAAAATATAATCTGAAGGACCTTAAAAATAATCTGGTTTCAACTCCCTGCCATAGAAGGCATTTGCACCCACTACACCAGGCTGCTTAGTGCTCCAACTTGACCTCGAACTTTCCCTGATATCTAATCTATATCTCACCTCTTTTAGTTTAAAGCATTACACCTTTTTGCTATCAGACCACGTAAAAAGCTGGTCCTCCACCTGTTTATAATCTCCCTTAATGTATTGAAAGATAGCAATGATGTGTTCTCAGAGCCTTCTCTTCTCCAAGCAGAGCAAGACCAACTCCCTCAGCCTTTCCCAATAAGAGAGGTGCTCCACCCCCATGACCATTCCACATGGCCTTCCTCTGGATCCACTCCAACAGCACCATGTCTGTGAAGTGCTGAAGGCCCCTGGCCTGGATCCAGATATGACTTCGAAGGGCAGAGTAGAAGAGGACGATGCAGTGCCCTACTGGCCAGTCTACTGATCCATTCTCCTTCTTGTAACTGGATCCCACCCTCCAACTAGAAGACTCATAGAATCACCAAGGTTGGAAAAGACGTACAAGATCACTCAGTCAATCAAGGAGGACACTAAATGTACTTCCAATTCCTTCAACTTAGAATCATAGAATCATAGAACTTCCTCCCAAGGGACATAAAGGCTATTTAAATATTTCGTATTTTCCTTGTTGCAGAATTCTGTGACCCAACTTGAAAGAGCAGGAATGCGTAGTAGTCATCTGGCTTTATCAGGCCCAGTAGCCTCTTCTTGATGTCTCAGATGTGGATTTCTGGAAGACCTCAAGCCTTTGTAGAAAGATTGTTTAGGTGGCAAATCGTTACCTGAGTGACTCTCAGTGAGGAATCCCCAACTACTAGCATCCTTTACCTTTTTATGGTGGCACTAGTTTTGACTTGGGTCATTATTTGGACCAACTCAACATGGTTGTCCCTTCCCTGTCTACTCACATTGTCTCCTCTTTTCATCCACAGAGCTTTTTTTCTGTTGTTTAGAGGCATTTCAGAGGCAAGAGGAAGACTTCTTTTTATGCTCTGAGCAGAGACAAAAGTCCAGTCTCCTTCATCTTTAATGTTTTTACTGTCTGTCTCCTCAAGATTGAAAGTTAGCTTAGCTTCTTTCATTTGCAGGTACTTATGACAGGGCTGTTGATCTGCTCATGTCCTTGCATGATAACACAAATCAATTTCCCTCTCCAGTTACTGAATACTACACTGCCTGATGATTTCCTCACATACCCTTGCTGCCTGCTTTAAAAGTTGATCAAACCGGGCAAACCTGCAATCATGACATCCCTCTCTACCCTCAAGCATCTAGAGGACTTCCAGATTCTGGAGTTTCCTGCAACTGAAGGTCTGAGCAGCTCTGTTTCTCCTCAGATTTGTCTCTGTGCATATGTCAGCCCAAAAAGGTCGTGGCCCCTCCGTCAGCCCAGCTGTTGCGGTGAGTGGTCATCTGTTTATTTCAATAGAATAAGACTCTCTGCTACTCTGTATTCCTCTAAAGAGTAAATGGGCTGCCTATAGGCAGTTATAGATTAACAGCACTGTTCTTTTTGTTTGCATGTTTGTTTGTTTTTTTTTTTTTCCAGTAACATAGGCAGGAACTGAGCTGAAATTTTAAAACTTAGGACAAAATTACAAAGCATATTTCCTGTTGAGACCCAAGCTGACACAGTCTAAAGAAACACCACCACCTAAATCACAGAATCACAGAATCACAGAACTGTAGGGGTTGGAAGGGACCTCCAGAGATCATCGAGTCCAACCCCCCTGCCAAAGCAGGTTCCCTACACCAGGTCACACAGGTAGGCATCCAGGCAGGTCTTGAACATCTCCAGAGAAGGAGACTCCACGACCTCCCTGGGCAGCCTGTTCCAGTGCTCCGTCACCTCACTGTAAAGAAGTTCTTGCACACGTTTGTGCAGAACTTCCTATGCTGCAGTTTCTGGCCATCTCCACCCATATTCTGCTGACAGAATGTCTGGACTTCATTTTCCAAAACTACCTTAGAGTTTGTTCTAAGGAAAATAATTAAAAATATATAATTATCTTTCAACAAAAGATTTTTAATATAAGAGGGGTTTATTTGTATCACTTCTGCAACATTCACAATACTGGCACTTTAATCATAAGGTTAAGGTGCTGTAGAGGAGGAGATGTAACCAATATTAGAGAAAGCCACTATTGGAGGCTGAGCAGCTTGAGGAAAGTTAAGGCAGTATTACAGGATTATGTGATTAGTGTCTTGAAAGACCCATTCTGAGGAAGACAGTGACCAGAAGACAGTTTTGTTGAGTAGAAAGTAGTGCATTCTGCTGTTAAAGCACAGTCAGTGGCTCAGAGACTCACGTCAGGATTCAAAGACAAGAGAGAACAACATAGCCTGTGCCTCTAGTAAGATGAGTAAAAAAATTGGACCAGAGCAAGGGGACAAATTCACAACAGTACTGGAGTGGTTAAGGAAAGTTACAAAGCACTTCAAATGTTATTTTCCATGCCATTCACAAGGACTGTACAAGATCTAAGGCTATCTCATTCCATATTCTGTTACTGGCCATTGAGAACACACCTTTGTCCAGCAGCGAGATGATAGCTCCTCAAGCCTTCATTTTCCTCTAGTGACTGTTTTTCCCTGCATCAAGACTTTTGACTTGTAGTCCCTACCCAACTGAGTCCATCATAATTTCCACTCTCCTTTTGGAAGAGAGGCAATATCTGCTTTATTATCCTTCTCTAAAATAGGGAGCCATTTAGAAAATAAATAGCCATGGTACTTCAGAACTTGCCAAGACTTCAATATGTTATTGACATTCCAAACCAATTTAATGTCAGATATTTTTTTGCTACAACTTTCTAGAAAATAGTTTTATTACTATGTTTATTAAAACTGCCCCTTCATCAATGTTTTCTTACAATCCTGTGATTGGTCCAGCTCTAGCGCAATGCAGATTATATTAACAGCTTGCCAAACAAGTATGTTGTGGTTAATTTATATGGACATTTCATTTTTGCTTCCATTTATTCAGAACAGGATATATATAGTCCAGTATAGCTGACATGGAGAATCTTTTCTTTTTTTTATATAATTCTAAAACACTCTAGACTTATGAGTAAATCAATTGAGACTCTCATGACATGAAGTCCCACACAACCATTGAAAATTAATTATTCACAATAATATAACATATTTCTTTCCATTAAATTATTGCAAACATCTTTTCAAAACTTAATTAGTTATGGTTCAAAAGATGCACTATAGTAATGAGGCAGGAAGTTTATGTCTGTTTTTATATTTGCATATATAGAGACAAAACTGAACAACATGATCAATCTAAGAAGATTTCAATTAAGCTCCTTCTGCTGGGATTTTCCAGCTTCTAATGTTTTCCCAGATTCTAATGAACTGCTGCTAGAACCAATGGGAACTGCAACATAAAAGTAATCCAGAGTTTCCCAAATATTTTTCTTCTGAGAACAAGAGTTATGAGATGAATAATTTTTCACATCATAAAATTTGTCTAGGTTCTTTTAAGATTTTCTTTTTCTTACTCATAAACTCAAAGTGACCTAAGAAACTCTCAGTGAGCGTGTCTGTGTCAGAAACAGAATTTGCTAGACTCCCCAAACATCAATTATCTATATATAAATGTCCTTTCCGTCATAACCAGTGCTATGAGTCTCCTTCTTTGGTGATCTTCAAAAGCCATCTGGACATGATGCTTTGCAACTTTTTGTAAGAATATCTGCTTGAGCAGAAGTTGGAAGAGGTGACCTGTTTTTAGTTCAAATGTGTCACGTCAACCTGAGACTTCAACTACAACTGAAAAATGTCACCTACATTTTGCTATTCTCCATAATCTGACACACAGAACTATATTTTTTGGTTGTTTTCCTGGAACACAAAACAATTGTGCATTGAGTGCTGCAGACTGAAATGCTAAATGATCAGCTGTGTACTCATGGGAACAATGTTTTCAGTCTTTATGCTTTTTTTTTTTTTTAATAAATATATAAATTCTTATGTGTATGATCCCCAGTCCTAGGAATCTCAGATTTTCTGTGTAAACCATGGATGTCCAACCTTTTGCCTTGCCTAGGCTGCACTGAGTGAAGAGAAACTGTCTGGGGCAACATACAAAATACATAATGTAGTTAATCTATCTAAGCAACAAAAAATATTTTTTAAAAAATATTTTTTTCTTTTTAAAAAAGCAGCAAAAACATGATACTAGTGGGACACTTGACTTTGTTTTTGTGAAATTAGTGCATCAGTCTAGATTGATGGTTGTGGCTGCAATTCTTAGCGAGTTCTCAAGGTGTTCATCAGAGATTTTTGATGAAATTTTACTATTTTACTATTTCAGCTTTGAAAATAGTTGTTCACAAAAGTACGTACTTCCAGAAAGAGATGACACAAATAAAGTGTGATGGTGAAACGAGGGGTAATTTTCTCAGGAAAGAGAGATCTTATAAAAGTCTGATAAAGAAACATAATCAAATGTTTGAGTTGAATATATGACTGCAAGTCAATACATTCTATTTAAAAATTTGCAGATTATTATGTCAAATGAAAGTGTATTTACAAATATACCAAATGATCATTTTTTTTCAACAACCTTGAAACATATTCTCAAACTCCTTTATTAAAACCAGACTGCATATTTTTCACTTTTCACAGGATTGTGTTTAGCCAATGTATAAAACCCATAAATTTTTTTGCCACAGTTTGAGTTAGCACTGCACTGCTCCTTCTCCATGCCCTGGTTTAATCTCAGGCAGTGCCAGTCACACACTGATGTTTGGTTGTTGCTGAGCAATGGATGCATGCCAGGGGAAGGGCTGGGCCACTCGGCAGGGAAGAATTGCCTCCATGATGGACTGACTGTGCTGGGCCACATACAGCCCACAGAGCACAGGTTGTACATGCATGTTTTAAATCACGAGGAGAACTAGGATTGGGATTAAAAACCAGAGAAGGCCCATGTTGAATGATGGAACACATTCAAAGAGGTCTGAAAATGAAACCTCAATGCATTTATGGATTTAGCCCTTCTGGATAGATGCTGAACCCTAAGCATTCTGCCAGGTGTCACTGTTCATATTTTCCCATTGGGAATGGATGATTGGCTGGTTCTTTTGAAACAAAGGTGGGGGAAGTGCGAAGGTGACAACAATACATTGTTTCTGACATCTGTCTAATGAAAAACACATAAACAAAAAGTATGGGGTCTCCCAAACAACAATGTTCTATTAACTACAGAAGCAACAACACTTCCTCTGGAGTTAGCTCTTCCAGTGCCCAAGAGTCTCACATTCATTTTCTTCTTTTATTCAGAAATGACAGGTGAATGACAGAAAATGGCCCCATTCAAGGCTATTTTGTCATTAAAACGTCACTTTTAGAAAATAAGAGATGAGGTTTCTGTCTTTTCAAGCTGAAGAGGACCTAGAACTCGGGTAACCCACTTCTACCTCAAATCCAATTTTTAGTTATCTAAAGGGCGGGGTCTTGCATCAAATACATTCAGATGACAATTGTGAATTTTTGTTCCATGTTGAAGTGTAGGTAAAGCATAAGACTGTGACTAATAAGTCAGAGTCCCCCAGAGTGCTTCATCTAAATTCCAAATAGATTGTATTGAGAAGGCTGGAGTTTTCAGAAAGGGTGAAATAGTTGTTTCCTGGATAATTTCACAAGCTAGGAAAAAAATATCCAAACGGTTTACGACAGTTTCTGAAACTTGCCTATCATGTGTATGCCCTGTTCACTTTCTGCCTTTCAGAGAGATGAGATAGCAGCAGTAAATCACGTTGTTACTGTTAGAGGTAACGTGCCTTACAGTGCCTGCAGAAACCAAGCTCTGCAGATTTATCAGAAGCATAATTAATATATTGACTTACAGTAGATCATGTCTCCTAGTTCTTACAAAATTCAGATGCATTTCCTTGATGACGTACTGTATCTAACTGTTTTTAACAATTTTACAGCATATCAGTTCCTACATATCACCTTAATTCAAATGTATAAGGCCTCTACTCAAAACTCCCCATGAGGGAATTTCAGGGAGAATGAAACCTAGAATTCATACACTGAAGTCAAAGCAACCTCAACACCTAATGCATACTTCCACCAACACAAATCTTTGGAGAAGTCTCTTGTTCTGTTTTCCTTTCTTTTCCTGATCTCCAAATAATTCCCCTCTCTTTTTATATTTGCAAGCTTCTACTCTCCATTCCAGGTGAGCTTCCTCAGAGATAGGTGAGCAACATTTTCATGCTTCTTCCTAGCTTACAAAAGCCCTTACACTGGGAGTAACCTCTATTCCAATTACTTTCCAAAGAAAAGGAAATATGAGTTTTCTCACAGTGTGGAGTGTACTTTAGTTCAGATGTGAATAAGGGACAACAGTTACAGAAAGACATCACTCCTTTTAATAACATCAGATTTACTTTTCCTATCCTTGAGATATTAGACAAGTAAATCAAAATATGTATATTGCAATAGATTATCTGTTATTATATTAACACACCTACAAAACCACAGAGCTAGTTTATTTTCAATGAACTTCTCCTACAGAGTAGTAAGTAATTTCAGATAGCATTTACAAATAGCATTATACGTTTGATAAAGAAGACACATTCTAAAATGGCTATTTCGTTTTGTTCTGGTAAATAAAATGCATTGCTAACAGGTGCTGGAAAAATTTCATCTTATTTCAAGTAGAATAATGTTTACCTTTGCAGTTAACTAAGTATTGTTACAAGTCAGGGAATTTGTGATGCAAGAACTGAGATTATCTTCTTCTTGCAGTTTCAGAGCCTGAAACACAAATTACACCTGCTTGAACAAAAATTGAACTTCTGAATGCTTTGTAACTTCCAGCAGTACGCTTTTGTCTCTCCTCCAACTTCTGTGTAAGAATGTATTGAGCATTCTCTGAATTCACACCAGACTAATAGTCAGTGCAGCACTCTAAATTTCTTTGTTATTTTTTATATTCTTTATATTTTATATAAATATATTACTATATTTTATGTTATTATTTATTGTATTTATAAATTTCTTTGTTATTATTTCTCTTTGTTATTATCAGCTTAAGTCACACTCATAGCATTAAACTTTTCATGTATCTGACTTATTAGATTTAGAATGCTATCACACCATTTTAAAGTAACTAAAAAGCTTTATTATATCAGCAATAGCTTTATAAGATATCCCCGTTGAATTCTAATGGACTTAATTTTAAGAGAATACTCTGAAATGTTTTTAATTTACTTGTTTGTTTTTGATATTTTAGAGACACATAATCAGTTAAATACTGAGAAGACACAAAAAGAGAACTCTGAGCTCCTATAAGAACAAGAGCAGGAGCCATACCCTTCATCTAACAAGATGCATTTCAGCACAGTGCACAAGAAATGGATATTCTCTTTGTATTAACAATACAGCAACCTAAGTAGTGCTTGTACATCTATCATGGTGCATATTTATCCCTATTTGTCAAGAGTTTTTAAGCATTATATTTTTGTTACAAATGTCATTATCACTTATGAGAGAACAATCTTCAAAATGAATCTCCTTTGAATCAAGCCTTTTAGATGCCATATCCTGTCTTCAATGGAAGAATGGGCTCCAGTTTAAGAATGAATATCAAGTGATAGTATAGAGACTACAAGAAGAAACAAAGGAAAGAAAACTCATTTTTTTCTATTGTATAAGGTTGTTAAACAGAAGATAAAAACAATATTTTGATGTTGCTAGATTCAAAAACCTAGCTGCTCTAGGTGCAAAATGAGAGGAAGCCACAATGCAATTGAAAATGAACAATAAATTTAAATAGCACTAAAGGCATGAAAATAGCTGGCTACCAGCCCAGAATCTATAAATAGTACCAAACTTGTTCATCATAACTCCACTGATAACAACATCATCAGGAAATGAAAACAGAAAAAGCAGAGAAAGAATAAAAGCAGCTGACTTCAGGAATGAAAGGCCAAGCTCAAGTTACACAGCAAAACAAGGATGGGAAAGGAGCACTGGTAAGTAATAGTTCCATATATTCTGCATTATAATAATGCCAGCAAAGCAGGAAAGAAAAAGAAAAGGATCCAGTCCAATATAGAATTAGTATTATTGATGCATGTTCTTAATTTTTGTGGGAATTATGAAATGCAATGTTTGTCATTTGTATTGAGCATGGTGAATAGAGTATTTGACTTATGCAAATGAAAGTTTTCACTTAGCACAGAAGTTTTGACATACTTTTCCTTCTCTTTTCTGTGTAAATATCTAACTTTTAAATAAAACCAGAAATACATACCTTAAATTATTTTGGAGAAGGTAAAATTATGAGGAACAAGCTAAGATATAAAGCAAGAATGTGGTAGGAAAATAAGAAGCAGCCAATCTTGTAGAGAGTTGAGCTTTTGTAGAGTAGATCTTGCTGAAATGGTACAGATCCTTGTGGATTAATCCACTCCATAAAGAGGATGAGTTTTACAGAAGACCAGCTTTGTTTAAAAAAAAAAAAAAAAAAAAAAGCTGAAAGAGTGCATGCACTGACACAAAAATAAAGTTACAGAATATTCAGTGATTATTTCAAAAGATCCAATGCAATCAACTATGTCATTTTTTTGTTTGTTTTTGTTATTTTGTGTGTGTGTGACACATTAATGAAGGAGACTTTTAGGTAAGATATAGACATGTAGGCATTATGCTTTCAGGGAAACTTCTGTCCTTTAAGCCTTTACTCTGAGGTTGACTCATTCAATGGCATTGTTCTCTGGCCTGAAAATACAAAGCTTACTGTGTTGTTGTACTCTGAGAGTATTGTCAGAGATGAGGATTTGTATCAGTCTTATGAAGTTAAGAAAGAGAAGAGAAGAGAAGAGAAGAGAAGAGAAGAGAAGAGAAGAGAAGAGAAGAGAAGAGAAGAGAAGAGAAGAGA
>NW_024962263.1:61556599-61573205 GCF_019238085.1 Lagopus leucura | reverse complement strand
GAAAAGAAAAGAAAAGAAAAGAAAAGAAAAGAAAAGAAAAGAAAAGAAAAGAAAAGAAAAGAAAAGAAAAGAAAAGAAAAGAAAAGAAAAGAAAAGAAAGAGAAGGGAAAGGGAAAAGGAAAAGGAAAAGGAAAAGGAAAAGGAAAAGGAAAGGGAAAAGAAAGATCAACAGAGGAAATATTGAATGAAAGAAAAAATGAAGTTTTGAGGAACACACAGAGCTTAAAATTAAAGTATCACAATACACATTTTTTCTAAAAAGGAAAATTCACTTGGGGAAAAAAAAAAAAAAAAAAAAAATCATGCCCTGGTCTGTTTTGTCCTAGAAGACACATTCCTTAACATAACCATGTGTACTTGTCTGTTATATATATTATAAATATTTATAAGTATATATATATGTATATGTAATATTTATATTATATATTATATTATAAATATATATTTATAGTAAATAAATGTTTAGTAAATGAATAATATATAATATAAAATGGACTAGTATGCTTGCTTATGTTAAGGAGCCTTTTTCACTTTTGGTCCAGTTCAGAGTGCTCATGTGGTTGTCTTAGGGGACAATGGAAGTTGAACAGTTTCAAATACTTTTGCTAGCTACTAGAAATCAGCTGAGTTCATGCACCACTTCCACTTGGACAAATATCTTGAAGTCATTGCACACACAAGTGTCACACTGAAAGTTTCATTGCTGACTTTTGTTGTAGAGTGAGCAGATAGTGAGTTAAAAAATGGCATGAAAGCATGCGTCGGAACAGTTAGAAAAGCAAGTGCGTTTTACTTTCATAAATATTCCTCAACGATGTAATCTAAACACAGGATATAAATACTTCATTTAAAACAATTAACATCAACTGCCAAGTTGTTGAAGCTAGAAATCCATCTCCCACTACCATAATTTATTGCAAAACAATGCTGATACAATGCCCTAGCAGCAGTGCAAGGCTGTTTGCATTATGAAAGTTGCTAATATTTTCAATGACATTTACGGTGAAGAGAAGGAAAAAAGAGGAGCAGAAAATGCCACAGTGTTCCAGTGTCAATTTGACTGAGTCAGACAATATTCCAACTTTTAAGAAGAACAGTTTTGGAATCTTTATTTCTCTTCAGCCCCTTGAAATGATGGCAACCTGCCAAAGAGGAACAGGTTTTCTATTTATCTTCTGCTTAGGCTGTATTCCTCCTACCAGATTTTCCTGCCAGAGGCATGTGTACGATTTGAAAGCGAGGGCTGTGGGCCACAGATAGAAATTCAATATTTTTGGGGAGAAAAAGATAAGCCCCAGGAGCTCTGTGTTTTACTGCTCTCTTCACTGTGGAGAGTGGCACTTGATGTGATCCTCACTGTTGAGCATGACACAATACATTTCAGAGCTGAAACTATTGGGCTGTAGCTAGATTTTGCTCTAGGGTGGAAATAGGTTGTGTTCTAGAATCAAAAAAAAAAAAAAAAAAAAAAAAAGATGGGGATGGGGATGTTGAGACCTCACAAAGCAAATAAACTAAACATATTACAATAGAGCAGGAGGCATGCTACTTCCACCCCCAGTTTACATTTATTTAATTTTGTTCAATAATAAAATAAAATAATAAAAAAAAATGTTTATTGACATGCAGAACCTTGTCACTAGCTTCTGAACTGCATCACACCTGGGGCTTAGCTTTTACCCCATGTAAACATTCAAACTAAATATTAAAATAAAAAGAAAAAAAAGTTGTCTGTCCCTTGCCACAACCCTCTCCTTACCTAGAGCCTTTTAGTATAATTTTGCTCTTGACTCTGAATTGTAAGAATTCACAAGCAGGTACTACTTTACAGTCAATCATACCATATCATCTCAGTGACAGGTACAGAAATAAAAACTTATTAGCAGATTTTGGATAATCAAAAGATTCTGTATGCTGTGATTTAATGATTTCCATCATTGGAAACAAAGATAGCTACACAAAGATATGCATATCTCTAAGCACAAATACTCACTGGTCTACATACAATGCAGACACTGCTTTTAAGTGAGCACTGCCTTGCTGTTTGGACAACTAAAAGTGAAAGGAGGGATTAACAGTCTTGCCAATTGATTCAAGTGGGACATTTGCATACACTGAAAAATTCTTAAAAGTCTGAGGTCAAAAATCTTACAGAAGGTAGGAAACAAATTATGTAGAAGGTGAAGTTTCTAAGGGAAAAAAGGCAAACACAGTAATGTGCTAATGTTCCACATGGTGCTTGAGCAAATATAGATGGCTTTAACACATATGGAAGAAAGTGCTATTGAAAAAGCAGCTCTTTTCTTTCCTAAAAAAAGAAAAAGATGCGGTTCACCATGTGTCTTGCTCCAATTTATAGGAGGGAGATGAGGTTATTTTAATATCTGTATACCTGGTGTGAGATTAAGAAACAACGGTTCATATGTTGGTCCAACCAGTTTATTATAAATCCTAATCAGGGAGACAGGGAAGGGAAGGAGGGAGATAGAAAAGACCGGAAAGAAGCAAGAATTGTGTAAAGCGGGGATAATCACCGCCAGGATCAAGCAGTGGTCTCGTTGCACAATGCTTTGAAGGTCTGAGGCAGAAGCAGCAGGGGGAAAGCAGCAGCATGACCGGCCCCGGGCAGCAAGCAGGTAGCAGGAAGAAGTCGCAGAGCCAATCCGGGAGGAAGCAGCAGGACTCAGGTAGCAGGCCCAGGAGAGTCCGTCAGCATGCAGGAATTCCGTAGTGAGGAATCTGATGGCAGACACCTTTGTTCTTCTTCAGCATTGTGGTAGAGTGCAGAGCAAGTCCAGGAGGGAGAGAGGCAGGTCGTGAGGCTTCTCATAGCAGAATGAGGAATCTGTTGCCAGAAAAACTCTGTTCTTCTTCGTGAGGAATCTGTTGCCAGAAAACTTAGCCTCAGGGTTTTCGATTCTTCTTTTATCCTACTTTTTCTCCTGCCTACGTGACATCCCTGGGCACTTGAGCAAGAGTCATGTCAGTACCCCCTGAAATGGCCGTCGTCTTTGAGATAAGTCCACACAAAAGACCGCTTCACAGCTATTAAGCTGTGGCTTATCTCTCTCTCTCTCGTTGCCCTTGGCCTTGTCCATCTGTGTTCTTCAAAGGATTTCACAACCCTTGCCCAGGACTTGCCTGGACTGGTTCATGTGTGTCCCCAGCAAGCTTTGAGACAATGATGTAACAGAATAATATCTTACACTATGGTTTAAAAAATTAGAAGATGGAGCTCCACTTAAGAAGTCGATAAATATTTGCCAAAAAAATTTCTGAGATATTTGCCTGTCAAGATGATTAAAATTGAAAAATAACAGTCTACAAATATTTGAAGGGAGTAAACACCAATGTGGAGGGAGTATAGTACCATTAGTATAATGTCAGTAGTTATATTCTTTAAGTATAAATAATGAGAACCTATTAAGATCTGGAAAATATCTATTGACAATTTAGAAAAAGAAATCCTAATAATGTCACCAATTGATCTTGAAACAGCATCCTAGAAAGGTCTTCTTTTCTGGTCAGCTTAAGACTTTTCTGTTGTCCTAAGCTGTACAAACCACTTTTGCTACCAGCTCGTCCACCACCAGGAAAGAAAAAACATAAAAACAACAAAAAACATGTTGTCTACTGTAAATATTTCTATGTGCAGAAGCTGAAAAGTTTAAAAATTAGCTAAGCTGAAGAGTTAATGCAGTGTCGAATCTCTGATATTTTCCCTTTTACAACAACTGTAACTGTATCAAGCTTAAATGTGCAGCTCAATCCAAATTTTCAAAGCAGCATTCTTTGCAGATGAAACTTCACTCTCTTTTTTTCAATGCCAGATTTCCATTCTGTTTTAATATTTAATTATACTACTAGAAGTTGTTATTTCAAGGAGCTATGGGTTTGAAACTGCTTTGTTTATATGAAAATGGTATTTGTCATAATTTTTCAAGAAGGCTATGTACCCTACTTTTCGGATTAATTTTTCAATAGAAATGTGGCATAATAATATTTTCTCCCTGACAAATATTTTTATTAGCTTTATAAACACACTAAAAAAGTTGTTGAAAATGGAAAAAATAAAAATAAAAATAAAACCAATTCTAGTGAATTACAACAAAGCTACGCTATGGTAATAGGAAACATCTGCTGGCAATTTGTCATTTTTAGGAAAAGTTTATTGTCTAAATCACCAAGGGCCAAATTCAGAGGCCACTGATTTTGTAAAAACCTGACATACATTTCTTTCAAAAAGTCTAGGAATGTAACAGCCACAGATTAAGGAATTATTTTTAAGTTACCAGAAATTATTTCAAATATTTTCCATAATGCTCTCTATTTGATTCTGTTTTAATGAAGTAGAAGAAATGTATTTGGTCTTGGATGAAGTTGGGTCCCATCTTAATGGCACCAGTGGGTTATTATGGAGATTTCATCCTACAACAACGGTAAAGTCAGAGCTGACGAAAAGGGCAGCAGCCCCACAACTGAAGTGAATGGTGTACAGGGCTGTCCTTGTGTCCAGGGTTTTCCTGGAATAGTCCCAAATGGTGTTAGCACAAAAGGTTATACAAAGCCAAGCTAAAACCTTTTGTTTTGGCAGCCTGTTAGAGTATTTCAGTTGCTGTCTAGGAAGTTTTTAAACTGGGAGACCTGGGGTGAGATGTGAATGTGCATCAGCCCTTCAATTGAGTGTCCTGGGTAGAGGTAAACTGGTCTTGTGTGCAAGTCTGTAACAAGATCAAGGAAAGTCAGCCCAAGAGTTCATCTTCACTCAGGTTTAGCAGTGTTGGTCCGCATTTCATCTGCAGAAATGTTACATTCTCATACTGACTCTAGAAGCTCATTCTTCTGCCTGTGCACTGAGTAGTATAAGACAGATAGGTTCATGAACATCAAATCCTCAGCTCAGCATAGTAAAAAACTATTTCTAGTCTATTCTAGATTGGTAGACCAATTGGTAAGTGTTTTTGTGGTCTGGGAAGTACAGGTAGTTAAGGAGAGTTGTCAGGGGAAAGGCATCTTTATGTATACTTTGTGTTTCATATTCTGTAACAACTATTGTTCTGTTATAGATGGAAGAATGATCTAGAAGTTTCTTCAGCATGACTCAAGGATCGTTTTATATTTCAATTATTTTGGAAATTTGTTAGATGCTTTTCATAGGTTTTTGATTTGTGACTTCGCTACACAGAGATGTGCAGGTTTGGAACCCTTCAGTCTGCCTCAGACGAAGCATGGCTCCTCATTATGAAGTAATTACTCCACAGTGCTTTTTCTATCCAGCCCTTAGTAACAACTTGGACAGAACTATAACATGCAATAAGTCATCAGCTTGAATTTAAAGCACCCCACTATCATCTAAGAGAAGCTTTGGCTTAAAAATGGAAGTTAAAAGACCTGTGAGAGCCCTTCAGCTAGCCTCTGAAACACTGTTTACATTGTGGTCAGATACTAATTAAGCAGTAACTGAACTACTAATTAAACAGTCACAGCTAGAGACTTTGACATTCAGTTTCATGTGTCTGTATTTTACTAGAACCATCATGGGTGGCAAAAACAAAGCTACTCATATGACCAGAGATTAAATACTTTTAATTTCACTAGCTTATTGCATGTTGATTCAGCTGCAATGGTAGCCATTAAAAAGCTACTATTTAGTCCTGGTTAAGTCTCAGCAATAGTTTGTCTCTGAGGAATTGTAATGGGAGTGCTTCACTTCAGCACTGTTCCTACCGAACATAAGTGATACTGCAGTGAAGAAATTACTTTCAAGGCTGATAGTTGGAGACAGAAGAAAAAGATCTACAAAGTTCCATCCAGACTGAGGAACATCTCACAGACAGTGAAAGATTTGAATTAGGCAGCAGTTGAATCTCAGTGTGCCACCATCATTTCCACTTATAAAAGCTGTCATGTCTGGCAGTAGAAGTTTTTTGTATTTTTTTGTATTTTTTTTTTCCCCAGTTAGGTAAGAGCCAGGAAACTCTGTGGGCTTAACCAGTTTAAACATAAATAGGGTGTTACCCACTGACTTTCATGCGGTTCATGCCCTCCATGCTCTAGATTAACCATGGATTCATGGATTTCAAGTGAGATGAGATTTGATGAACCTGGCATGACTTCCAGACTGGAACTGAAATAAAGTGTTGGTATTACTGAGGTTTGCATGACACTTTTCAATGTGAGCTGCTACAAATCCATGAGAACCGCTGTAGAGAATTTCAAGAGACACAGAGAAAACTGCCTAATGAAAAAGAGCTTGTAAACAAAGCCAAGCCAAACAATCATAAAAACTCTGTGCATATTTTGTCTAGATACTTTCTGGTATTGTACATTTCCTGTTTTGACAATCATTTTAACTGCTACCATACATCAGTCCAAGAATATGACAATACTAAAATAATCACTACAATATATCACTTCCATTGACATTCATTTTACTGAAAAATGTTATTGCATTTTTTTTTTTCAGATGGATTCCTCTTCTTTCCAAGAAAATATATATTTTAATCTACCATCTTTGTCATGAGCCAAATCCTTTAGTCTTTACTCAGATAAAACTTCTAATTAGCTCTATGTTGGTTTTGGCTAAGAAGGTTGACAAGATTATTGCTTCTTTGTATGTAAAAAAAAAAATTGACTTCTAAGTGAGTGGAAGAAATTTAATGGGTGTGGAGAGAGACCTTGATAGAACATGGAATATATAAAAAAATTCAGATTGAAAATGAAGATACATGTACAGTACTTCTGTCATGTCTTATATCCACATCAAAATTACTCTAGAAAGTCAAGTGTTGGCAATTGACTAAAACTCAAGGAAAAACAGTAGGCAACTTGACAGTGGCTTGTGGAAAATTCTGATCCTTAGGATGGTAACATGCCAAGAAATACTCATACTAAACAACAAATAAGATGACTAACAATACAGAGTGCATATAAACAGAAATAGAGTTGAAAAAAAATGTAAAGCAGTTATGTATATTATGTATACAATCTCCAATTTCTAACTAAGAAGCTGAAAAAATAAAATAAATTGAAAACACAAAAAAGATCAAAGTCATTATTAAAGTGAGCACTGACATATAAAGATGTCAAATATAAATCTGACTGGAAATAAAGGATGCACTGAACTACAAAAAAAGAAAAAAAAGCTGTCTCGGTAGATTTCTAGTGGTCTGGAGGAAGTTCTCATGTTGTCATGTTCTTTTTAACTTCTTTAAAACAAATTTTAATGATTGGGGAAATTTGTGAATGTATTTTCACTGGAATGCTTCTCCAAAAGTAATGCACGTGACGTCAGAGGTGGATGTAGGTGGCATGGCAATAGAGGCAATAGAGAAAATTTTCTGCCAATATTCTGTTAGATTTTGTTGCTGTGTGGCAGACAGCAGTAGAGGGCAGTCTGTCAAAATAATGTCTGACATGGAAGTGAGTAAGAAACAAAGATTTGTAATTTAATTTTTCCATGTGCAAAAAATGGCACCCACTGACATTCATTGACACTGAACATTTATGGAGACCAAGCATTGGATGTGAGCACAATGAAGTGGTGGGTGGTGCATTTCAGAAGTGGTGACAGCCACATTAACATGAAAGACAAGTCATGATTCAAAGGGTTATGCACAACTGTTACGTCATGAAATGAAGAGCATCTCAATCAACTCACCCACACGAATCACCAGATTGTGAACAGGGAACTGTGTGGAGAGCTAACTATTGACTTCAGTATGTTGGAAATGATGGTAGCAGGTTTGGATTATCACAAAATTTGCACCTTCATCCATGCTCACACAGGAACAGAAAGGAGACTGCATGCATATTTGTCAGGAACTATTGAACAAATATAAGGCTGAAGATGGCAATTTCCTGGATTGCACAATTACCAGTGATGAGACAGTCACCACAACAAGCCAGCGTCAAAATGGCAGTCCAAGGAGATGGGACATGTGAATTCCCAATTGAAGAAAAAGTTCAAGACGCAGTCCTCAGCAGGAGAACTGATGCACAATATCTTTTGGGATAGGAAAGAGGTAATTGTTCTGGAATGATTTCCTGCAGCCTGGGCAAACCATCAACTCTGACTATTGTATCAACACACTGACTAAGCTGAAAGCTTGAACTTTCAGAATCGGGCCAGAAAAGAAGGCAACCTTTCTCTTGCAACGATAATGTGAGGCCTCATACTAGTTAGAAGACTGTGGAGCACACTGCCAATCTTGGATGTACAGTCCTACCACACTTTCCTTATAGTCTGAATTTGTTACCTTCTGATTTCCATCTGTCTGATTCAAAGAAATTTAGACTGAGTGGGCAATATCTTCATAGCAATGACACCATCATAACAGCTATGAGACAGTGGGTTAGCTCCACAGATTTTTACTAGTGCATCGTGCAGGCCTTTTTTCACTGGCAAAAATGCATAGTGAACAGCGGTGACTACACTGAAAAACAGTGTTTTGTACCTGAGAATTTGCTGTATCAAATAGTGTTATTGTGATCTTTGTATTTCTTGTAGTTTTCATGGAAATTAATGTGAGGCATTACTTTTGGAGCAAGCAACATACAATATTCATTAAATAGAAGACACAAAATAAAATGTTATAGTGAATTCAGAGGTAATAATTTAAAATTTACAATAATAGATAATTACATTACACTGGAGAAATTAATATTGCCATCTGTTGGTGAAAATTGAGAAAGCCAAGTAATTCCTAAGTATTTGCATATCCCCAAATAAAGCCTTGATCTTTGTAAAATGATTGACGGCTACTATTAATTGCTGTTTTGATTTACCTGACTCCAACTAGCACAGACACTACACATAGTAAACTGTGAAAAAAATTCATGCTTCCATATTCTTTACTACTATGGACAATATCACCAGAAATACTCATATACACCCAAAAACAGAAGAAATAAACAATTGTTAGCAGCTGTTGTGTTACTGTGTAATGCATTAAATACTAGCACTTCTCTATTAGTTAATTAAAATGGAATGATTGTTTTTTAATTCACTGTCTTCTATCTGATTTGTCTTCCATCACACAATTTTTCCTTTTATATACAGAGTACTCCTTCCCCTCCTTTTCGTCTAGCCTTTTCTTCCTTGTCTTATACCCCCATTTATCTTTTATGTTTGCTATCTCTCCTTCTGCTGTGTATTCACATAACCACCCATCTATACATAACCACCAGCGCGTTTCCCCCTTAAATCGCTCTACAAAATGAGCATTTACTTTATGATGCTCTGTCTTGAAAATTTGCCTTTCTGTTAAAGAAAAAACCTAACAGATGAAGTTGTTCTTCTCTTGTTTCCTTCTTCCTAGAATATCTCTTTACATCATTTAAACAAGTAGCAATGTCAAGAGATATACTTTGCTTCCTTTTTTTTGATAGAATAGAATCTTCATAGAATCTGTTCTACACATGGTATTACATGGGTCAATACATAGCACTCTAGAGGAGTCAGCAAATCCATGGCCTGCCAAGCTCACTTTAAATTCCCACAACTCAGAGCAGTTAAGTTTTATCAAATCTGAAAAATGTGGAAGATTTTCTTCCTGTCTCTGTTTTGTTTGTTTGTTTGTTTTTCATGTGTGATTAAATAGAACTCTACACATGTATTTCTAAAATATGTTTTAACAACCTCCATGAACATTTTGGTTTTAATACGCATTTATAAAAGATCAATTATGTGGACAATTATTTATTAATGGTTGTCTCTCTGAAAAAGTATCATTTCTTTCAGACTCCTCCCTCTCTTCTTAAAGCATAAGGAAATGGAAATGCCTTTAGAGTTCTGTGGAGTTCTACAGCTTTAATAAGTTCACAGATGAAGGCACCTTCAGGGAAACGCTGCTGCCAGTCCTCTCTCTCAGATTTACATGATATCAGTTCAAGTTCCTCAAATGCCTGCAGCTACTGTGAAAGTCTCATGTCATTTTGTTTTTTATAGGTCAAAAACATATCTAATTCTACATAAAAAATCAATAGGCAGTCAGTGTAGCCTTGCAAGGACAACAGCCATGTGCTTCCACCAACACAACGTTTTCTGAGAGGAATTTTTTAATTAACTTTTTAAATTAACGTTTTTAATTAACTTAGGCCTCTGGACAAAGTTAGTTTATGGGTGCATTAAAAAAACAAAAAACAAAAAACAAACAAAAAAAAACCTAAATGAAATAACATAGAAAATTATAGAGCACTGTAACAAACTTTCTGTCTTTCTCAGGGCTGAAAAGACCTGAACTCAAGAGATTTGAATACAAAGAAATCCAATCTAACACAGTGGTGGAGGAAATATTGTGGTCTAATAGAAAGCAGTGAAGAAATTCCAATCTATCTTGTCAAGTGGATAAATAAATAAAATAAACATTCTTCTCATGAGCCTGACCCCATCCAGGCTGTAGGCAAGAAACCTCACATTCCTAAACTTCAGTAGAGAATGAGAATTTTTAAATCTCTCTGTTTCACAACAAAATTATCTCTATCTGCAAGAACACAAAGCTCTCTTTATCAAAAAAAATTCAAAAAATATTTGCAGAATATACTGTCTAAGCTGTCCCATTTGAAAAGAAAGAGCTAATTTGTAGGCAAGATGGAAAAAAAAACATTGCCACAGTTGTATGCTAATCTTCTATCCTTACTGTCATTTACATTGATATTACCCCTGATGTTATCTTAGATATGTAGAACTGTAGAACGGTTTGCGCTGGAAGGGACCTTTAAGATCATCTAGTTGCAACCTCTCTGCTATAGGCTAGACCATGTTGCTCAAAGCCTCACCCAGCCTGGCCTTGAATGCTTCCAGGGAGGGGGCATCTGCAACCACTCTAGGCAACTTGTTCCAGTGTCTAACCACCCTCACAGTAAAGAATTTCTTCCCAATATCTACATGGATAGCATCACTTCCCTCTAGCGTGCCAACTGCACTTCTTGGCTTGATATCATCTTTTAACTTGCTGAGTGTGCTTGATCTCACTTTATATGCCACCTACAAAGATGTTAAATAACACCGGTCACAGCACAGACATTTATTCAAGTCCTAAATGGTAAGCAGAAGCTTTCTCTTCTTTACCTTTCAAAAACCACACAGTTACACTGAATAGAGAGGAGACGTGGGACAAAGCAAAGAGAAATAATATTGGATGGGTATAAAGAAGTATTTGAGCAAATCTCAAGGCTAATGCAACCTAGATTCTAGTTTCCCCAGTTCTCTGTGAACCTGAGAAGAGTTCCAAAAATGCTCCAAACCTTGTCTCTACTCCCAACCAGCTTTAGACTAACTGCATAAATGGCCAGTTCACCTGTATATTCCAGTTTAAAACCAGATGGAAAGTTTCTTTCAACAGTAAATATTCTGTAATTCCAGTTCCCAATACTTCAAAGCTCAAAAGTTGAGATTTTTTTTTAATCATAGATAATATTTCATGCTTTTAAACTGATATTGTCCTTTAACAAACAAACACACAAAACAACTTAGTTTTGTCAAGTTAATGAAAGATAAATGTGAAAAAATGTAAAGGTAGGTATTTTGTTTCTGCTGTTAACTGTCACTACCATTCTGCTAGTTATATCCAGTGTGTGTGTGTCTGTGTAGAGTGAAGCCAGATTTATGTGGGTCTCAATGAGATGCTACAGTCACAAATGCTTTATAATTGTCCAAGCATTCAAACATCTTAGTCTAAAAATGAAGAACATACTCTCAATACACTCCTTGCTTCACATCTCAGGGGAAGAAATGGTGCTGTTTCCAGCAGGCTTAGATCATTGGAGAAATCTTTTGTTGTTGCTGTTCATTGCAAACAAAGCACTGAAGGCCATGTCATTATTAGCTTCCACATTCTTCTCAGCCTCCAAGCTTGAGAGTTTTTATAACACAGGTCTGACGCTTACTGTCTTGAGTCTTAAGAGAGACGAGCAAAATCAAACAGATGTGGGACTGAGAGCTTGGAAGGCAGAAAGTATGATTCTCTTTCTCCCTTTTTCACGTCTGTCCTTGGCAGCTTTACACTGTCCGATTAAGTAAATAACACATATTGTGAGTAGAAGCAGGGTAAGTGAAAAGGGAAGGGCACAGCATAGTCTGTATCTATGGAATATGTCACAAAAGTAAATTTACATGAGGCTTTTTGATTCAAACAACAATTAGTTTTCTCCATTCTTTTTAGATTTATTCAGGTGAGTAGATGAGAAGGCACTGGGACCACAAGTAATAAATGTGCATAGGAAACTATGCTGACAAAGGACAGCAACATTTAAAAGAAATGCCTCCATATCCTCAGATATCTAGCTTCAGTTTCCTAGGGTTTCCTATTCTCTCTATTTTAAAACAGAGAGAGAATTCCTCTTTCAAGATAGAGGATGCAGTTTCTACAGATCCTCCTGTGAGGAAAGAAAAAAAAACAACAACAAGAACAGCAAAAAATGTTCCAAGAACCAAAACAAAATGAAAAAAAAAAAAGAGAACAAAAGAAAAACAAAACACAATGCCATCAATGAATGCTTTGTATTAATGACCACATGAAATACTGTTAATGCTTCTTTTAGGAAAAAGGCAAGGCAAAATAAACAATTAAAAAAAAAAAAAAAAGAATTCACAATACCACCAAAATATTCCCGTTCAAATTAAATTCTGGATTATTTCTTAATTATTTCAGAAGAAGCAAAAGAGTTATTAAAACCAACTTAATTTGCTTCGACTAGGAATATATCAAATGAATATCTTCCTGATTGAAGGACTAGAACTAATTCAAAAGACTAGTATATGCAGCATAAAATGAGCTGTGACCAGCTCTGGAAATTTTTGTGCTTCAACAGACTGTCTATCTTTCCTGTGTGCATTCCAAGTACATCTTCAGAATTGTTGATGGTACTGTTATAGATAGAGGAACCTTGCTTACTGCAGCTGGTATTGAGTGCCTCACTTTTTAATAGAGGCAGCTAGACAAGACCCCAAGATTACACATCGACCCCTATAACTTGAAACTCTAAGGAGAAAGCTGACCAGACAAGCAGTTATGATCTATTCAAAGTGGTTGAATACTCTTTTTTTTTTTTTTTTTTTAATAGAATAAATGTATGTGAAAGAACCTTTGCTGTCAGTCTTATAGAGTTTGTTGTCATCTCCCTTCCTCCCTCCTATTTCCTCTTTAGACTCCCACTAAAAGATGAATGGAGATGAAAAAAATAAGAAAGAAAAAGAGCTTCTTCTTAGTTTATTTCAGGAGGTTTGAGGGGGAAAAAATCAAATATATGTACACCGACTGAATGTTGCTATAGGGCTTGTATATGTCAGTGTGATGCATTTGTCTGCAGAACTTGAGAACTTCACCCATGATAGTTGCTTGACACAAAGTGGGTTGAGAGGAGTATCCCTGAGAGAGATCAAGTCCACTTCACACTCAGAAAGCCTTTTTTTTTTTTTGCTCTGTTCTCTGAACTCCTCCTTCTATTATACTTCAGTGGATTTTTTTTCCTGTTTTGCACTGTAGAAGTGATGTGATGATGAATGCAGATGAGCTGTTTCTAAATCAATAAAAGAAACTAGCATTTCACAGATACTTTTAATTGGTACTAAATACACTTATAATATTTTTTAACAAGACTTTGGGTATATCAGATTACTTCCAGAACTTTGTTAGCTACCATAGCTGGAGTGGATATTTTTGTTCTTTTTTTTTTTTTTTTTTTTGAGTATTTATGACAAAATATGCAACATTTCCAGGTTTGTTAGTTTTGTTTGTTGTTTCATATTATTTCTATTTTTTGCTTAAATTTCTTTCAGTAAAGTCTTTATTTAGTCATAATCTTATATCTGTTTGCTTCATAATTAAATAGGTACACTAATTTGTGTCAGAATAGACAACAGTGTAATGTTTCAACATAATGTTTATAACTTGAAAAACAAAATCGGCAAGAATTATGTATAGAATCAAAACCAACCACCCTATCAGAAGGATATTTTTCATCCAATACATAAATAGGAAAATAAAATCTAAAATCTAAATAATGTTTGCCAAATGATTACAATTAGGCAGGTATGAATTAGGTACACAAATATTTTAACTAGAACTGAGTAGTTTTATAATAAAATAACTCATTAATCATACATTAAACAAAAATATTAGCTGCAGTATTGAACTAGAGTCTTTCATCTCTCTGAAGAAAAATTGAAATTAATTTATTAATTCTGTAACATTTCTAACTATAAACAACTCATATGTTGGGCTTAAATCTAGTATTAATGAAATTTCATAAAATTCTATTTCCTTCTGGCCTATTAGTCTTTTTGCCAGTCTAATTATGACATTTAGTCTATATGATCATTATTAATCACTACCCTTTATACCTTTCCCTATAAATTCATACAGCTAGTTCACATTTATGAAAAAAATATTCTGAACTTGGCTACAATACACAACTACAACTGCACTTATCTTAGAAAATCTATTTTAAGAACCCAATTATGGGACAATTCAGAAAGAGATTCTACTCATAAATTTAGCAGCCAAAGCCATCAACCCCTATATATCTTATACGGTCCATTGGATGATGGTTAAAAAATAAAGTGATGTCAGGAAGGGTATGACACATTGAACTGAGGACTTAAATCACTTTGGCTCTTCTGCACCTTTGTTGTTTGAACTGAACTTGGATAAGCTGTCTGTTCAGAACTTACAGTCAATTATCACTGATAATTTTTCAGCTACCAAATGACAAAGTAGTACATACTGTAACTATTGAAACTAAACCAAAGCGTCATAATTGGCATAAATAATCATTTTTGCCTTTGTAAAGACCTGTCTGAATAGTGTACTATGGTATTAAACTATTCAGAATTAAGCTGTAGCATATTAAATATCAATAAAAGTGCATGGGTGAAAAATCTGATTTTTTTTTTTTTTTCAAGAGCCAAAATTACACTTTGTCACTGCAAGTGTTCATGTTGTCTTATCTCCACATCATGAAATGCTGGATGTCATACTAAGAAACAATGACTTTATTAAAAAAGTGAGCGACACAAGAAATAGTGATACACGCAGATTTAAAGTTGTTCCTTTATTAAACATGGAGGGAAAAGCAAATGACTGGTGGTACCTTCTTTTTTTTCTCCCTTGCCCCAAAATATCAAGCTCTACACTGGATCCTGCACAGGAGTTAAACAGCATCATCTGAAATAAACAACAATTCAAAATTGTTTTTATTCAGACTATTTCTCAGATCTTAGCCCACATATGAATCATAGTGGTTGTTGAGTTTTGTGTTTTGTTTCGTTTTGTTTTGTTTTCCTGTTAGCAAGTGTGAGATGTTTCATAGTCTGTGAAGACTTAATGTCCTTTTTTCTTTTTATGGGCTAGAAGTTCTATTAACCCAAATTTTAAGATTATTAATAATATATTCCTCAAAGAGCTGACTGTTTCAGATCTGCTTAGTTCTGGACTCTAATGAAAAGTTACAACAAAAATTAGTATTTCTCATTCCTCTCATTTCTTTTCAACATAAAAACAATGTCTCCTACAGAAGGAAAAAAAATATATTTCTCTTATTTCAAGTGGGTGATGTGGTGAGACCACCAGAACCGGAGAACAAGACATGACAATGCATCAGATTTACAAGTAGAAGGATCAAGAGTTTGTAGTGACAACACTAAAGACTCTAGCAGTGAAACAGAGACAGAGATGTAGCCAGACAATTTATTCAAAGCATTGATATTCAGCAGGAAGAAAAATGAGTTAGAGTAATGCCTGTACTTCCTCCAGATCGTATTGTTTAAAGATGCAAGAAATGCTGAAATATTTGGAAGAAAGAGAAAGTAGGCCTCTTTTCCTCACATCTTGAAGACTCTCTGAGTAATTTGACTCCTGTTTTTCTTCCTTGGAAATTCATTTTTCTACAGTTCATTATTTTACATAATTAGTATTTTTCATAATTCATAACAAAGAAGAAAACAAATCATAATCTTTTTGTCTTTACTGCTACTACAGTTTTCATAGGCGGCTTGGGGGTTCTGCAGAAATGAATAAGAAAAACAGTCCCTGCCCCAGAGAGCTTACTCATAGTATAAGAGACAGGTCAGTTAAAAATATGACCTAAGCATGTAAATATAAGAGACTTCAAGTGAATAACAACAATGCCTTACTAAGTTAACATTAGTGACAAAAAATTGCCTACATTTATATAAAACATCAGATGTAGATAAATTGAACTTGTAAACATTATTAGGAGAGGCTGGCTGTGAAATAACTACATTGTCTCTGATATCAGATTTTAATAAATATATAAAATAATTTTTTGGGGGGTAAAGAACACTAGTTTAGCACATCTACTGATGAATCTATTACAACTAATTAATGACTACATAAAAACTTGGGAAAAAAAAATGAACCGTTTTCTTTCTTATTTTCCCATTCCATTCTTTCCCTCCGAAGACCAAACTCTTTCAGCTCCTCCTTTACACATTTGCATTGACTGTTTAAATACTATGGCTTAACATATTCGTACTTTAAAAAATCAGGAAGTTAATAATCATATTACTGCATGCTCAATATGAAGCTTTTTATGACAGTTGAAATATTCATGGATCTTTGAATCCACTTCAATTTCTTAGTCT
>NW_024962263.1:61546599-61554099 GCF_019238085.1 Lagopus leucura | reverse complement strand
TACAAACCCTTTAATAACCATCACTAAATTTACTTGACCTACCTTATCTGTAGGAAAATGCTAAGTCCCCCGAGAGCCCTTGACTAATTTTCCTAGTAAATTCTTCAACGACACATAAACAATCAAGGTTTCTTTCACAATTCACTCATTTTACAAATACTGTATCATTTTCAACCTTTAGAGATTATACTAAAACTCCCCTAAAGCTTAGCATATTGACTAAAGAAGAATTTGTACTTTAAAACAGGACCATCTGCATTTCATTAACAGCTTAACCACCATCTTTTCTACAGATAAATACAGCATTATTAAATCTGTTTTTCAGAAAGTAGTTATTACTCTGAGTTCTTAAGTTGCATCAAATTATATTCTTATAATATTTCAGAGCTGTAATTTAAAGAGTTTAAAAAAATAAAGGGAAAGAACATAGGTATCTTTCAGAGACAAGTTATTGATGCAGCTTATAATAATGAGGCATAGTTTGTACCTACTTTGCAAAATTTCATTACAGGAAAGAATTGCTCCAATTTTATACAAAAAACCCCAACCCATTCAAAATGACAAAACGTGTTTGGATAGAAATTTAAAAAATTCAAGGACGCTTGAACGTTAGCTGTCATTATGGTCCAGTTCACTGTTTATTTCTTTGGTATGCATCTCCTGACCTGTATATAAAATTCATAGTTTCAGAAGTGACATGTGCAAGCCTTGGACAACTGGGGAAAAGGCATATTTCCTGACCTTGTAACCATAGCAACCACTTGCTGATTGGTAGCAGGCAGCCTTTCCATCCTTTACCACTGAAGGCAAGTATGTGAGATTGCTGGCTTTGTTTGTGGCTCTTGCTTTATTTACATGCAAACATGAATGTCAGCCTTAAAATCCCTCCTTTTTTTTTTTTTATATCATTTGTATGTTTTGGTTGAACATTATGTTGGGAGAGCAGAAAATGAAAGACTCTGTTGCATAGTTTTGTAATTGATTTATTTCAAATATTAAAGCGATAAGTGATTCCACTTTAACATATACATGCACACTTTGAACAAAGTTAGCAAGATCAACGAATTTGTGCCATTTGCTCCACTAATGTGTACTCAAAGCAGATGAAAATATTTAATAATTGATTTCAGATTGCTGAAAAAAAAAAGACCATATTTATTTAATGCACTTCAATAGGTAACTCAAAAGATAGCATTTCATCTTTTTTTACCTTTTTTCTTCTCCTTGTCATTAAGGAATAGATTGAAGAAAATGTTAATTATGAAATACATACATGAGGATATTGTATGGTTAGAGGGCTAAGATTAGCATCATATTAAGTGGGTTGGAGATTCTCTATTTAACTGAATTCTTTGTTAATATTAACCAAAAGCACTGCCCCAAAGCTTCAACAACGATTAGTTTTCCCTATTGAAAAAAAAAATATTCAGTATAATTCAGCTTGATATAATCTGTTCAAGACTGGCACAGACTAAGTATGCATGGGCACACTTTCTTCTTATCCCGAAAGAGGCTCTATTTCCAGGTCAGGACTGTTGATAATGATAGGGAGGTAAAAGGGAAGACCATTTAGACAATGTTTTTCTTGCACTATAGTAGTGTTCTCTGAAGAAAGAAATTGCTTCATGATGTTCCATTTCACTATCCAAGAAAAAAGGATAATTAAATTTCTTTTAATTTATAGTTTTACTTTAATAAGTAACGTTAGCACAATTTTTACATGATTATTTTGCGCTTACATAGCATTTTTAAGGTGTCTTAAAACCACATTATTAATTACCGTAAGATTATTTGCAATATTTTGTATTCTTTGTATTAATAAGGTTGCCCTTTTTAGCATTTCTTCACAGAAATAATTTCAGAAATCGTTATTCATAATTAACAAAATATTAGTAGTGATATTAATGCCATCAGAACGTTAAGATCACTATTACAGGATAGTTTATCTCATGCACATGTATCGCTATAGAATGTTCAAAAGTTTACATGACTTAATAGGTTTTCCATTTCTTATCTAACATGATTATACATGCACACAACTAAAAAGAAATGCAAACAATTCACGTTTTTTACATACATATGCATACGTATATATGCAATTTACATTCATACACTATGCAATTCATTTGTATACACATGTTAATAATGCTAGACAGAACATGTTATGGCTATAACTTTTTCCAAAATGTTCAGGGATTCCATCTGCAAATCTGATTTCTAAGGAGCGTTAATACATCCGCTGTTTTTATGCTTTTTATTATTCAATTCTGCAAATATATGTTAGCTTTCTTACAGTAGTCAAATTTAAGTCAATGGATATTTTGTCAATTTCAATTATTCATTTGAATACACCTTTCTAAAATCAGATCTTTACATTTGAAATGAGAAATTTTAACTTTCATTTTGCAATCAACTCTAATGTATGAAGATTCATTTCAAGTGTACTAGACTCTCTCTGGGACCTATTTAAAAATCCTCCTATTTAAACTCATCCTTACTTATTTTCTTTCACATGTAAAGGTCGTATTCTACTGCACTTAAAAAAAACGCTTCCCAAAGAAGCCAAGCTCAAGGAAAATATCATTGAATTCTTAAATAGATTAGCTTGTAGCATATTTAATATTTAAAAAAATTATTTTAATAACATTTTATCAGAGTATAATGATTTACTCTAACCTGGCACAGACATCCAAGCTGAGGAAAAAAATCTCTCCCAAGTTGTAAATTACAACTCCCCAGTAGAATGTAAGTGAGGGAGAAAAAAAAAAAAGCTTTGTTAATTTTTCAATCCTTTCTTAATGTAAACATTGAAAATCACAGGATTTTGAAAGAACAAGTCGCTTAGGTTAGTGAAAGATTTTTCTTTTTTTACATAATGGTCATACTCAGAAGCGATTTGCTTTTACTAGAATGCTGTAAAGTTCTCTCTTAGCCCTGACGTACTGTATAAAACATTTCTTAACTCATTAATGTCAAATATAAATTAGTTTTATATTTGAATTTTAACAAATCAGACTCTAAAGGCAAAATAAAAAGCTAGAGCATTGTCAGAAATAGTGTAAAGCCAAATGCAAATTTAAACCAGGTGTCATTTATCATAAAAGATATACACACATATACACAAGGAAGATGCATTACACTTTCTTGGATATCCTGAAAATATTGCTGAATAGTACACAACACTAGCTGGAATTTTTTAAACAAACAAACAAAAAAAAACAACACAAACCCAACAGTTTTAATTGGGCCAATGCAAAATGATTGCACACATGTTATTAAAATACTTTACTTGCATATGACAATTCTGGACTATAACTAATATTCAGTATTGGAGTGTCCTGAATATGATTTCTCCCCATGTACGTTCTTTGAATATCTGAGCAAGCATGTTGTATTGTATTAATATCATAATTCAAAAGGAAATTTATTAAACCTCTCCCTTCCAGTATTCCCATCATAGCTAAAAGTTGCAAATTCTATATGGCAGAGCCTAGGCAGTAATATCAAATTTTAATAACAATTTCTCTTCTTCAGTCACTGCTATACTGAAGAAAAGCATAAATTGCTGTGACTGACCGTTAGTTGTTAGAGAAGCAATCTGACTTCTCCACACCCTTATTTCAGTGTATCTGCTCTGTCCCTCAGCTGTATTAATGATAGCGTGAAAGGTCACATGATAAACGAGTGACAAAAATATCAAAACATATTAGCCTGTAGCTTTGTTATCAGTGTATGGCAGAGATGACAGAAAATTGTATTTTTCCCCTGAATAATTTTGTGTTACATTTTGCTGGCTAGGCAGAGTGAATTAGGGAGAAATTTCTGCCTCTGACTGTTTGTCTCTCTTTCTGACATACTTGAAGTAATAATATACATTAATAATAGGTAGTAGGCAGAGAGAAGAGGTAAGAATTCAGGAGCAGACTGTCTATTTCAATTCTACAAGGTACTATCCTTGTTTCTTTCACAATACAAATTTTGTTGAAAAATATGCACAGCATTGAATGTTATTAATGGTACGGATAATGATCTGCTGTATATTAGGAGTACAGCTACTGAAAGACACATGAAGAAGAGAAATAGAAAAATAATGCAAGGAGGTTGTATTTACACCCAATTCTACTTCTCACCACTAATCACTCACATGCTTACTAATTAAATAAAGGCAAGCACCAACAATGCTTGATCCAGCTCATTGTGATGGAGCCCTAGTAATTATGAATTAGAGACAGATATTCTTCCTGCTGGTTTAAAGGCTGGCAGGAGTTGCAGACCCTGGGGAGATGAGGTTAGCAATCTTTGAAAGAGAAAATAGAAATTGGCGGGAGCTTAATATCTTATGGCCTATCAGTCTCTATGGTCAGGAGTTAAAGTATACCATATCCAAGCTTCCTTTTGCTGCTGGCAAACAGCATCAGTGGCAACTCAGTGCTTAAGCTCCCAGCAGATCAAAAGATGTTGAATAGAAGCATTCTGAAGGATAAGAAGAGAGGATCATAAGCCAAACATGAAAAGTTATATAATTAAAACCTTTATAAACTGATAGCATGTACATATAGATGGAGTGTTAGTGATCTTGCAAAATATGTGAAATATGAATAAAGATGAGAGTGCATTGCTTTCAATTAGTAAGCTGCACTGGGAAAAAGGAGAAAGATTCTGAATCTGAAGGTTTACCAGAATTTAAAAATGATCTTTAAAAACTTTCTAAAATGCTTGATTAACTTTTTATCTCCACTATTATTCTTTTTCATTCATTTCCATGCTTCCTATTTCCATCTAAGAAGTGCAGAAAAACTTCAGGAAAAAATGGAAAGAAAAAGTTCTTGCAGTATTTATGATCTGTGTCAGAGCAGAAAATACCAGAAATCTCTTGTGAGGACATTGTTCTCATGAGATTTCCACCGAATTGTAAAGACCAACAAAATCTGAATAGTTTGAATCTATTCCCAGTATCCAAACCTTTTGAGATATATATCTTAGCACACAAATGCCTTTTTATATCATGCAGAAGCTGTGAGTGAATACAACCTTCATGAGTTGTGAGTAAGGAGATAATATAGCCTGGAATTCTATATAAATTGTCCAATTTATCAGTTAGTCTCTCTCTCTTATTTTTTCTTTTTTTTTTTTAAGTTATTACATACATATGTGCATATATTTATTTAAGCATATATATATGCATATGCATATAAATCTGGAAAGAAACTACTGATAACATTTGCATTCAAAGATAAGTGTGTATTAGTCAAGGCACTGTAGAAACAGGTAAGAAGAATCAACCTTTGCCCTGAAGAATTTACAGCCTAATAATTCTTACTTGTTGTTTCAATATTCTCCCTCATATTTTATATTCCAGAAAGTGACTACTTTGTGTGGAACAAAACAACAAAAAAAGAAGGAAAATAGACCATAACAAAAAAAAATATATATCATACCTGTCTCTACATTAATGCTTTTCAGTGAGTGCTCAAGTTCCTTTTTTCTTACTTCTTTTTCTTTTGACATTTTTCATACTCAAAAATTCGTATTCATTGTTCCACTATTCATTCAGGTTCTATACTCACAGATAATCCAAAGTTGGAGCTTTCTTTGTGATAATTTAGTGAGTTTATGTTTAACCTCTGCACATATGTCTACTGTCTTTCTCCAATTTTGCTTTCCAATTACTCTTTCTCTAGAGTAAAGCTGGAATAACTAAAATAAATAATAAGATTTAAATAACTAAAATATTTTATTTCTGTTCTAGAATAGTTTCACCCTTCTACATATCCCAAGTGTCTGTCTCTCTCTCTACGTATATATATATGTATATTTCTGATTTGTATTAATTACCTATGTTCAAGCATATCCAAAATTGATATTGCTGATGCCCTCTGCTTCAAAGTTTATGGTTTCACAAAATCTGTAAGGTTTTATAGTGCAAACAAAGTTCAAATCTTATGAAAGAATTTTCCTTTTAATTTTTGTTTAATTCACCACTATCTGTTTCAATTTTGAATTGAAGTCCTTCAGCATTCTCAGGCAATGTCTATATAAAATACAGTATGAGTATACTTCTTGAACTACTACACTAATTTTTGTTCTTAACTTCGCACAATAGCTTTCAAATTGTCTTGCATCTAAAATTAGATACTTGGCTTTTACTAGAAAATTACTTAACAATTTAACTAAAAAAAAAAAAAAAAAAAAAAAAAGATATATATATATATATGTATAATTATCAGAAAGCACCTGATTCTGCCCTCCTGAGGTGCATACTCTATGCTGGCAGAAATGTCATTTAACGTGTGGGAGCTGAAGTAGTGCTTATGAAATAGGCATCGGAATAAGAGACTGAAGACCTGGGATTCAACAAGTGCATAGTCTGAGAACATAATTATCTATTTCTAGGTTGTATTGAAAATGGAAAAAATGATACTTCCAGGCTGCTATCCACCAAATCCCTATTGTCATTATCTAAACTATGTGAGACAAATCACACCCCTAAAAGTTTCTATTATCGTCAGGTCCTTACAGGGGGATGAACAGGATGAACAACTAAAAATCTAAGATCTAGCATAAGACGAAACAAATACTTAGACTATGTAGCCTTTGTTTGCTATTAGTTTTCTCATATTTGTGATGGGAACAAAACCAAACAAAACTCTCAATACTGAAGCTTAACTTTTTTTCCTAGCAGTATGAAGAAAATATTCAAGCCATATTCATCAAATAAATTTCTCTCTTAAATTGGTTCCATCAATGAATTCTGAAATTTTGTCAAGTTTTCTTGTTCATACATTTGGCTAAGCAAAAACTGAATTAGTGATGAAAGAACACATTATGAAACTCACTATTCCTTAGTTGAAATAAATTGCAAGAAAAACTATATATTTTCTAAGCAAATAATTTGGAACTTGATATCTCAATCTTCTTACTGAAAGTGTTTCTCAGCAAAAGTAGTATTTATTGTAGCAGAAGTAAATAAAGCTGCTTGTGTGATCACATGACCTCATAGTGAGTTGGAAGCCTAACCAATCCTCAAGGACTTACTTTACATAAATTCCAAATGTTTCTTCTCTCACAAATATCCTTTGACCTCGCTCTCCAGGCCACTTAAAAACTGACACATATTACCACTTTTTACTTAGAGAATTACTGAATTTTGTTTAAATGCTTTATTAATACACTTAGTGTCTTCCTTAGAAATATATTTTGTCTAAAACATGAGCTTAGCTATCAAAATTACTATATAAAGTAATACATATGCATATCCTCTTTTATGAATATTTTTGAATTTTCAGTACTAATCTCACATAGGAATAATCCATGTTTGCTATTCACTGTCTAGATTATCATCTTTTCAATCTCTTTAGTTGAATACTGAGGTTATTCTACATTGGCTTTTCTCTTCCCCTTCCCCTTCCCTTCCCTTCCCTTCCCTTCCCTTCCCTTCCCTTCCCTTCCCTTCCCTTCCCTTCCCTTCCCTTCCCTTCCCTTCCCTTCCCTTCCCTTCCT